>NW_006768826.1:147749-152439 GCF_000204055.1 Melampsora larici-populina 98AG31
GGAAAGGTGGAGAGAATGAGAGAAGGATGGGGGTGGAAAATAATGTGGAAGTATATAGAGTTTTGAAAATGAAGGAATGGATGTTTAATGATATGTGTGATATAAATAAGTGGTAAAATGTGGGGTGTTTGGTATGAAATGAAGAAAAGTTAGAATTGGTGAGGCGGTATTGAAAGAAGGATGGAGGGTTTGTAAATAATCTATAATAATATGTTGTGATGAGTGGAAAAGTTGGATGAGTAGTGTGGGTATGGTAGATATGGGTTGAATGAAAAAGGATGAGGGAATAAGTAGAATGGTATTGGTGAGTATATATATGAAGTTTAATGAACAATGATAGTGTATAAAAATTGGAAGGGGTGAGTAAGTTTGGTGTTATTGATGTTAAGGTGTAAAGTAGATGTGAATGAAGAGGACTGTACGATTTGTTGGGGAAAGTGATAAAATGTAGTTGAGAAAAGGTGAAATGAGTGGCAAGAGTGATGATAGGGTAAGTGAGGAAATGGATTTAATAGTATTGAGGTGTTTAAAGGGAAAGTGGGTAAAAGTGTAAGTAGAAGGTGGTGAACAAGTGGGGAGTTGTATGTAAGTAAAACTAGTTACCGGGTGGGCGCCCTAGGGGCACCGGGGGCATACAAAACATACGGTTTTTAGCGCGGGACCGTATGTTTTGGCTGCCCTTCGCCCGACGCCCTCCAAAACCATACGTTCTCGGGGCCCCAGGTCACTTTTCCAAAAGAAAAAGCGACCAGGAGACCCACTTTCCCAGTGAGAACATGCAAACTATACCTGATCAAGCCAGCCAAATGTGGTAAATATATGTTAAATGAAAATGTATGAGTGTCTTGGATGTCCCTTATACCTGTGATAACAAACTGATAGATGCGCTTATTGTTAAGTAAGGAAAAGTACAACTTCCTGCTCTACAAAAGTGAACTAACCTGATAGATGCGCTTATTGTTAAGTAAGGAAAAGTACAACTTCCTGCTCTACAAAAGTGAACTAACCTGATAGATGCGCTTATTGTTAAGTAAGGAAAAGTACAACTTCCTGCTCTACAAAAGTGAACTAACCTGTTATAAAGGTTATGATAAGTGGTGAAGTACACAGTGATAAACGTGAGCTTATAATGATCTAAGTGAAGAAAATGATGTTCTCTTTCCCAAAGATATGAAGCTTTCATTACCTGATAGATGTGCTTATTGTTAAGTAAGGAAAAGTACAACTTCCTGCTCTATGAATTTGAACTAACCTATAATAGAGTAAACAAAATTCCACACACAATCTTATAAGTGAATCGAATCAATCTTGATAGGAAATCTATGTTAAATACCTGTTATAAAGGTTATGATAAGTGGTGAAGCACACAGTGATAAACGTGAGCTTATAATGATCTAAGTGAAGAAAATAATCTATAACCAATATCTAATCAGATTCATCTTAATCAAACCAAGAAGAAACAAAATGAAAAATAACGTACGTTCTCTTTCCCAAAGATGGGGAAAAGAGAACGATTACAAAACTCTCTGATACTAATAAGGAAATGAAAATTGAGATAGGAATTGATTGGGGCAAAGTATCTTCATCACTCTAATGTATATCTTTCATTATCTCCTAATGTTTCCTCTCATGTAATTCCTTTACTCGTAACTCCTTGTAATGATTAATTTGTTATTGATAAGTCGATTGATCATTAACATTAAATCACCTGCTTTATTGCCTGGAGGTCGCTTTTCCAGGAGAAAAGGTGACCTGCAGGATCCTTGTAGGGGTCATTTGGTCAAATTTGTCCAAAGTATGTCACTCGAAGGTGCCAGATACGCCTCATGACGGCTACAATTATGCCTGGAGGTCGCTTTTTCAGGGGGAAAGGTGACCACCAGCCCCTGTTTTGAGCCCATGTGGATGTATTTCAGTAGCATATGGGACCTCAAGGTGCAATATAAGTGTCCTGTGAGTGCATTTACTGCTGCAAAGTCGCTTTTTCAGTGTCAAAAGCGACCATAACCAGGTTTTACGGGCCAATAAGGTTGCATTTAGACTACATATGCAACCCCGGGTATTTCAACCAGGCCTAGTGGACTGCTCGGGCGGGCTTGGCGCTTTCAGTGGTTGCATGAGACAGCTGGATTGCAACCAACCGGAGCTCATTTTAGAGGGCGACAACGGTATCTTGACAGTTGTGCGGCGCTGATACTAGGCGTAGACACCCGCCCGCTGAGCAAATGCACTGAAAGTCAGACCAAGCTACTTATGGGTTGCATTTGACCTGCTGATGCAACCACAGAAAGGCAGTAAAACTGTTGACGGCCGCATCAAGTGACAAAATGCAACCACCAAGAGGCAGTAAAACTGCTGATGGTTGCATGTAAGGACAAAATGCAACCTTTGAAGGTCAGTACACTTGTTGATGGTTGCATGTAGTGACCATATGCAACCACGGAAATGGAGCAACACAGTCGGTAGTTGCATCTAGTGATGAAATGCAACCACGGAAAGGGAGTACCACTATGGACGGTTGCATCCAGTGATAACATGCAACCAACAAAAGGGAGTATCACTGTCAACGGTTGCATCCAGTGCTGAAATGCAACCCTGGAAAATGAGTCCCACTGTTGATGGTTGGACCTAGTACCAAGATGCAACCACGGAAAGGCAGTACAACGGTTGATGGTAGCATCCAGCCACAAAATGCAACCATCAAGATGCAAGTATCGCTCAAATATGAATCAAGAATGTATCAAACTGGGCAAGGTTGGCTGCATGCTGGATTGACTAACAGGCCTAGAAAGACATGTATAGCATGCCATGACTATGGCAGATTGCCTTAATTGGCCAATACCACACCTGCACTTTTGCAAGTGGGCGTACCGTAATCACAACGTTCAAATTGTTGTCAACAACCCAATTTGCCGCAACAACAAAAAACTGCCTCTGCCAACCTCGAACGATTCATTCGATACAAAGAAAAAGAGCACGACATCAGGTTTTTTTAAAACCATGGAAATACCAAATTGCAACAATGTCAAGGTAAAAGATGCACATTGTGATTCCCCAGAGGGCAAGGAGACATAGATGCCCAATGACAGACATGCAAACTATAACCAAACTATGATCTCATTTCACTGCCCAAATCGCTCCCAAATAACATTGAATCACAACAGCCGCAAGTCCCCAAATGTTGTTCACAAGGACACACTCAGAAAAGTACAACCAATATGTATAAATCTAGTAAGCCTAACCACCACATCGGATCCCAGAGCCCTAAATGCTTGTACGCCACGTACGCTTTTTGGCCAGGAGCGTACGTGCGGCGCAGCATTGTGCCTTTAGGGTCCCTGGACACGTACGCTCGCCGCGTCCAAATGTCGCCAAAATCACCCTGATGGCAACATTTTAACATCTTCTTGTCATGTTGGCTGAATGAAGGGCGCCATAGCTACTTCCTCAGACACTTGAACCCTCAGTGCACATACGGACCATACGGATTTTGGCTGAGACCGCATGGATCCCGTCTTCCCTCCACCCTGAACCCCTAAAATCCATACTGACTGTACTCCATAAAGCCCTCAAAAACGAGTGCTGACGAGATTTTTGAAGTCAGAGACCGTACACAACTATTGAGTTACTGACCAAAAAGGTTGCAAGAATGGAGTGCTTGCGACCTTCACACACGCATGGTTGCAGAAACACAGTTTTTCCCACCTTTCAACATGTCAGGTTGCACATGAATGGTTGCAGGAACGCCAAGTAATACTACCAGGCGGGCGAGGGCTCATCCACCGATACGTCACACGTTCTTTGGCTGGGCGACGTGTCCGTGTGATTGGAATGAGGAACGAGCCTCATTTCATTCAGATTTTACCGAAAAATACTGACGCATCCGGGGCTCAAACACAGGGCCACACAGCCAAACTCGGCGCGTCTACCACCACCCCGGGCAAGGCGGCCACGCTTCATATGAAGCGTCACGCGCACGCTTCAGACCGCGGCCGGGGCTTCTCACGAAGTGTCGACAGTAGTCGCACGTGAACTGTGAAGCGTCACCGGCGGCTGCATGTCAGCTGCCAGCTGCCGCACAGCACCGTAGCATCACCCGCTGCCGCACAGCACCAGTTGTCAACTTGTCGCTCACAACCCTCAACTCCCTCGATTCCCAATCTTACCTCATCTCATCGCTCATCTTTGCCGCATCCTTTCTACAACTTTGAACTTACGTTTCCTTGGCATGAGGGACATGGCTGGTCAAATGGGTAGGACCCAGGTAAGCGTGAGTATCATCATCCCCTTCGGGCTGCGTATTGGCTGAGTTTGGATGTGCTTTTCAGGGACTAGAATTCAACGACCGACAAGGGGCGCTTCCAGTCAGGATTAGCGTGAGTTACCAATTATAATCTGAACTCCTGTTATGTATTTTGATTGTGGGCTCTTCCTTAGCGGTCGTTCAGGAAAATTCTTTCACTGCAGATCTACGTCAAATCAAATGATCATATAGGTGTATCACGTTTCCTGGACATCTATGAATTAGGAACCGGTTTGAGTCTTTTCCCCCCCGTCGAATTCAATTTTTTCAAAATCTTTCAAACATCTGACTCGTATTCTTCTTTCATTCTGCCCTTCAAGTCTCTTGAATATCTTTCATTCTGCTGTTTTAACCCCTTTCAAGTATCTTTTGTTCTACCCCCTTTCA
>NW_006768826.1:160067-160380 GCF_000204055.1 Melampsora larici-populina 98AG31
CGTATCTAAAAGCTGATCTGTGAAAACCTGGCCCCAAGGATTCGCCTTGCCAGTCGGGTACTACAATGCGAATGCAACCCTTGCTTGATCATTGCTGAAGGACTCATGATTCATCTGGATGTATAGACCTAGTTGATTCATAAGAATTTCTGCTTTCGGTCCTTTGGACCCATCATATTTGTCAGGCGTCGCTATCTTAAGAGGTTTGGGTTTCGCCTGTTGAGAGACAGCGAAATAATCTTGATGTTGAGGTGCGCTAGTCCGAAGTTGATCATGATCCATATGAGCACCCTGATGTTGTCTCATCATGTTC
>NW_006768826.1:161208-203177 GCF_000204055.1 Melampsora larici-populina 98AG31
ACCTCCGCATAGGCGCTGCAATCTTTGAAAAATCCTTAATAAACATTCTAACATAAATACACATTCCAAGAAAACCTAAAACCTCTGTTGTATTTCGTGGAACTGGCCAATTTTGAATTTTATTCTTCTTCTTCTTTGATATAGTTCTTCCATCTTTACAAACTACGTGTCCTACAATCTCCAATGCTGGAACACAAACCGCAAATTTCTTTCCGGAAACTGTCAAACCCGCCTCTTCAATCCTGAATAACACTCTTTCTAAAGTAATTGCATATTCCCAAATGAAACGTCTGATTCCCGGATTCTCATCCAGAACTGCGTCGCCGTAAGTAGAATCAGGACCTTTGATTCCGCCGTCATCAATGAAGATACCTACGTTCTGTGGAATTTCGTCTTGAAGAATCCACATCATCTGAGCTTGATAAACCGCCACTGAGTTTGTAGCACCTTGAGGCAGTCGAGTAAGTTGTAAGCGCCCTAAAGGTGTTTCAAAAGTGGTTAATGGTCTTGAAAAATCTGCTAACTCTCTCTCATCATATCCACCCATAATATCACCCAATCCGTAACATGCTCTTCCCGCAAATGCTTCTACAAACTCTTCCGGTGCCGGAGGCAATCCCGCATCCTTGATAGTAACTTTGTTCAATTCTTGTAAATCATGCACAACTCTAAGCTTCCCGTCTTGTTTCTTGACACAAAATACTGGACTTGAATAACTTGAAGTAGATTGCTCATATAAACCTGTCCGTAGCCTTTGACGTACTAATTCAATGTATTCAGGTTTGATGGCCGCTGGAATAGGAATTGGCCTCTTCTGCCAAGGTTCATGATCCACAACAGGAATTGCATAAGGAAATCCATAAGAATGCTTCAAAACTCCTCTCTCTTCTTCACAATACGCAATAGCTCCTTCCCGTAAAACTACCACATGTAATAATAACTTCAATTCTTCATCACTCAACCAGCCTTCCGGTCCAAAATTACACATCTTCAACCGCTCCGACGTAGTCTTCTTAGTTTCTACAAAGTCCGGAGGATTCATTGATAAAGGAGTTTGATAAGGATCTCTAGACAAAGGCGGTCTTTGTAATGGCGGATTGAGATGTTGTGGCATTGCCGCATTGACTGGTCGAACCTTCTTTGCTACTGACTTATACTTTGTAAAACATAAAATATTTCCTTTCTTCCATTCTTCACACACTTCTGCTTGCTGTCTAATATCAAAACCCTGATTTAAATTCTGAACCGTCTCCCATTCCTCATCATCCAATAATCCATCACTTATTCCTCTTTCTAACTCTTGAAAACATCCACCGTAATCTTCTAATTGTACATCACTACTTGAAAACTGAGACTGAGAAAGAGATGATTCAATAAAACTAAAAGAGGAAACATATCAAAAATCTTGAAAACTACTATCCTCCACTTTATTCCCCTCTTGCGCGTCCTCCATTGATACCAAGGATGAAAAATCAGCAACTTGAGACAAAGGCCGAGACTGAGACTGAAAATGAGATTGAGACTGAGGCTGAAATTGAGACTGAGACTGAAAATATGATTCGAAATTATCTGTTGTACACAACCAAGTTCCCTTTTCACTATTAGTCGGTGATAGACATCCAAGGTTACTTGGATTTGCTATATACTGAATGCCCATTGATTCACCGACACCATCTACAAAAAAGACTTATCTTCGCCGGAAAATTCTTCCACATAATCCGGAACCACACTACTGTCTTCATCCTTAACTTCCCGCTGCAACCGTGCTAATTGTGATTGTACCACTGTCGTCCTTTTCTCTCCCAAGTCTAACTCTCTTTCCCAATCTCCTTCGTCCGGTTGACATATTGTGAATCTAGTCCAAATACCACGTTCATCCTTCAAAGTTAACCGCTCACCAACAGCTTTTCCAAACTCTATTCCTGCTCTGAAATCCATAAGAAAGGGACGTCCTAGTAAAATTGGACACTTACTCTCCTTAGCTATCCAAAAATGTGCCACCCCTTGTACTCTAGTGCCAACTACAACCTCTATAGCTTCACCAATACCAATCAACTCCGTCCTTTGACCACCAATACCTCTAACTCCAGATCTAATTGAAACCAATCCAGTCAATCCCAATTCCTCCGCAACTGATTCAGGAAGAATATTGATTTGTGAACCGGAATCCACCAAAGCTTTAACCCTTTTCTTCTTTCCACCTAACATAATTTCCAAATAACCTAAAGGACACGAATACAAGACATCTTCACCATCTTCCTCACTCTCAGAAGTTGAATCATCATCATCTAATCCTCCTGCCGCTGCTCGTAAAGGCTTGATGATTCTGGGTATTACCACCCGTCGCTTTGAGACTTGCTTCTTCATATGTTCAGCTAATGCCGGCGAAATAGCACATAATTCTCCAACCTCTGCTTCAATATGAGTCTTCATAATTTTCTCAACCACTTTATCCATTACTCCTTCATAACTCCGCTCCACTGGCCGTTCAAATCTGCCTTTGATAATGTCCTTCTTCTCCGCTCGCGGTGCTACTACAGTTGCTCTCTTTCTTGCCTTCAATTTTGCCAAAGGAACGTCCTCACTACTATCATCATCTTCATTCAATTCCATAATTTCATCCTCTACTTCCTCATTCTCATTCTGAATTGTAACATTCTTCTTCCTTGGCGCGTCAACCGGTTCCGCTTTACCTCTACCTCTTTTAACTTCTACATCATAAACTTTTGTACCTGCCCCTGCCATAACTGACTTCAATCCTTTACTTGTAATACCCGGTGCCTTCCAATCTTCCAAAATTCCACAGCTAGCACGTAATTCTTGAATTTGAGGATCACCATTAGCTGCTTTACTTAAAATACCCGTCACAGTTGTCTTCTCCGGTACTGCTGGAATTGATGCCACAGGAGGTTGAGTTGACGCTTGAGGACTTTCACCTTTTGCCGCTGCAATCTTTGCTTGTTCAACTTGTAATGAATAATCAGCAACTACGGTACGGATTGGCCGACTGCTATCCCATCTGACTACCGCTCCATTTGACAAGATGTAAGTGTTATTATGTTCTGTAACAAAACCATCATTTACATCTCTTTGTTTATCCGGACATCTATTATGACCATGTCCTTCTTTACCACAATAATAACACATCAGTGGTCCATCCCGAAAAGCACGTTGTTGAAACTCTCCACGCGTAGGTCCGTTATTTGGTGGAGGTCCATAGGGTCCGCTGGGTTGTTGACCACCATTAGTTTGTTGGAATTGTCCTCCAGAACCATTCCATTGATTAGAATTCGAGTTAGAACCTCCACGTCCATACTGATTTCCTCCATAACCACCCCTATTACCTGAATATCCACCTCGTCCTCTAGTCATCCCAAAATTCGCGTATTGACCACTATTATTAAAATTAGGACCGGAAGAATTATTATTCAAGTTTTGACCTCCTTGCTGACCATTTCTAAAATAATTTGTAGCATTAAAACTAGGCACAGATCCACTGTTTTGAGCTGACGGACCAAGGTTCTGTTGCTGTCCGGTAAATGCTTTATTCTGAAAACTAGAATGATTTTGAATATTCTGATTTCCAGCCAAAGGTCGATTAATTCCTTGACTGCTCCATGCCGCAAACTGCCTAACTAATTCATTAATAGTAGCTTCATCCCCTGACTTTCCACCAATCTTCTTGTTCAATCCTTCCATCTTTAAACCTCTTCTTTCCATATCCTTCTGTACCACCTTCTTCTTAAGCTCATCATCCTTCTTCATCTCAACTTCTTTCTTTCCGCGTAATTCTTCAAATACCAATTCAACTTCCGCCCGCAATACCTTCTCAATTGACTTCTTTAACACTTTCCAGCCCGGTAATCTATGTCTTCCATCCTTTGTAACCCTTAATTCCTCTTCATCCCTTAAGTTTTCCTTGATCTTCTTCTGCATATTATCTGAAAAAGCTCTATAGTAATACGTACAAACCTCATCTTCAGAATCAATATAATCATTTTTCTTCAAATAAACTAAGATGCTTTCAAACTTGTGACGAAAACATTCAAACTCCAATTTTGAATCAATACCACCATTTCTTTCGTACTCCAACACCAATTCCTTCAAATCTTCAATTGTATACCTAGGTGCCTCACGTATTGACACATACCGGTCCTTCATCTCCACCTTTAAAATTTTCCAATTCCATTCTCCTTCACCCCAACCATCAAGTTCCTTAATTTCTTCCTTTAAATCCTTTCCATCTACAAATGCGCACACCTGCATTGCCATATCAATACCACTAGCACCATCTACTTGCGCAGCAACCTCAAAATCCCGTAAAAACTTTTGAATATCCTCCCCGCGTCTAAATCGTAATTCTGAATCTTGAGGTTCAATCTTTACAACCTTCTTCTTGTTCTTCTTCTTCTTCTTGATTTCAACATCACTTTCATCATCTGAACTTGAACTACCATCACTACTGTAAACTTTCTTCCTTCCTTTCCCCTGCCTTTTGTCCGCCTTAACTTTTGCCTCCTTCAACGCTTTCAACAACCTTTCCATCTTCTCCGCCTGTACACGAGCCTCCTCTAAATACTCCTCTGCTTCCTTAACTGAAATTCCACCATCCTTCATCATTCCTTCTACATCGTCCACTGAAACAATTTCCTCCTTAAACATTCCTTCTAAACCCTTTTCCGTAACATTATCCCCTGAATCATCACCACTTTCTTCCTTTTCCCTGTATAACTTACGTTCTTCTTGACCAATAACATTCCCACCTTTAATACCAGATCCAGACACAGCAGGTTCCGTTGCAGGTTGTTTTGAAGCCGCTGCCGGTGGAAGTTCCTTTTGAGATGACATGATCAGATAAGAGATTCAATGAAATTTAGAATTGTAGTATTGATGATTCTGATTTCTAAGTAAGAATTTGGACTACAAGAGTTTGCAAGTTTGATTGTTGAATGTCTGAATAATTGATGTAAATAATTTTGATAACCACCACTTCAGGTTTGTATCCGCGCAGAAGTTGAGATGTTGAAGTAATTTAAGATCTGAAATATGAATAACAAGATTTTGAAAACTCCGGTATGATGAAATTTGAGTTATGATGAGCTTAAAATATGCAAAGTAAAGAATTGTGATAATGGTGACCGCAAGGATCAGTTGATGGGAATCTGGTTTGATGGTTTGCTGTAAATTTCTAAAGATGAATTGATGTGAACTTAAACAAACAAACAATTTGATGATTTGCGGATAGATAATATTGAGATGATAATTTTACTTCTGATCCAATAATTTGATTTGAATCACTGAATGTGAAATAAAATTTGAGTAGTTAAATTTTAAATGAGATATATGATTGTTTGAGGATTGAATAAATTTCAGCGCGTAGTTCTGAGATATGATCTGATGACTTTGAGATTTGAGATTTGAGATATAATGATTTGCGGAATGAATAGTAATTTTAAATTGATGATAAGATGAGTTTGAAAATTGAAATTGATATCTTGAGTTTGAGAAACTACTTTTGAGGAAGAGCACCTGCAAAGACACAAAAGTTGTTTTGAAAAAAGAGCCCCAGTGGAGTCACCAGATGTAGAACTCCTACGCTGTGTGGCGTAGGCTGAGCCGGAGAGGGGAAGAATCACCGCAGAAAGAATAACAAGATGCGGGTGAAACTATGATTGTCGTAGACTGCCCTCAACCTTGAAATAACAGTTCAAAAATAAAAAAAGCAAGGAAGCAACTCTCTAACAACTTTCTACCTTCACAAGTCTAACACGTAACACTATTCTGATATTTCTAAAAAAAACCGCAAGATCTGGCGGAATCCAACAATACCCTACACAAAGATATACTAGATGTTGAAGCAAAGATATGTAGATTTTGAGTTTAATGTAATTCTTGCTATGAGTAAAAAATTAATGATAAAAAATGATATATGGAAAGCCCTGATAAAAAAAACCCGGCCCTGAGCTTGAATCCAACCAACTGACAACTGTTTCACGACTCAGCTCAGCAAAACTACAATAAAAGAAAAAAAATAAAACAACAACACTACAATTCTTCAAGATCAACCACTACAAACGATGATCTAAACTACGATAAAGGTTTGTTTTATTATCTATCTTTCTTTTTCTTTCAATGAGATAAAAAAAATCCTAACAAACTTGATTTTAATCGGACACACTAACTAACGATGATATTCTGATTCTTTGATGGAACACTCTAAAAAAAACCTTATATGATGTCAAGAACACTTGAACACACGATTAAAACACTTAGACACGGACACGAAGCCGATAACAACAATCAGAACACTTTAACAACTAACACTAGAACACTCTTTGATCCACACTAATACGCGAATCACACGAAAAGAACACTTGATGATCCCTTGGATGGATCACAAAAAAAGAAAAACAATACCACAGATTCCTACACAAACTAGACAAAAAAAACGAGACCGATACATTTAAGAAAAAACCTCCTGATCACTCCCTCCTCCCTTTCCAATTTCGACTTCATCTCCGATCGGGCCTCTATGTTCAAATCACGACATCACCAGATTCACTTTGATTTTCGATTTAGTTTTATTTCAAAACAGCTAAGTACCCTGTTTTTTACTGCTCATCCTTTTATTAACTTGTTCATGATCTGTGTTGACTCCCTTTTTTTTTCTTTCTTTCACTCATCTCTTCTCTCTAGTTGTTTAGATTTCGATTTTCAGGACCTCTCGATCGCACTTCATCCTCAAGCTCCAGCTCGATCTTCACACCATCGATTTACAATGTAAGTTCAATTTCTTTTCTCTCCTTCTACACTATCCCATCCTTGACTTTATGTATTTAGATTTTGATTTTGACATCATTTAAGTAAGTTTCTTTTCCCATTCACTTCTTTGTTTGTTCTCATACTGACTCCTTTACCTCCTTTCTTTGTTTTCATTAGTTTTAACTTTGGACCTCAAAATCGAATTCCTATTTAGTTTCAATTTCGATTCTGATCTTTGATTTAGATCTTGATAAATATGTAAGTCTTTTCTCTCTTAACTTTCTTTCTACTATTCATCTTGCACAACACTGACACCACCCTCTTTCTCTATCTCAATTTAAACCCTCAAAATCGATCCTTCTATTAAGTTTTTCATTAGTTTTAACTTCAGACCTCAAAATCGAATGTCTATTCTGTTTCCTTTTTTTTTCTATTCTTATTGTATCTGATGAATAGATTGATGGATTCAGTTTCGATTCTGACCTTTGATCTTGATCTTCATTTAAGTAAGTTCTTTCATTTCTTTATCTTTGTTTGTTCTTGTTTACTAACTTTATCTTCTTTGTTTAAAATTTTGATTCCCTTTTCATTTCGCTTCTAGGTATCTATTTGATAAGTTGAAACAAAAGCTTCCATAGGACCCCTCTATCTCGATCACTACTCAACTCTAACCACCTTCACTTCAATATCAATCAATTCAGTCTCTAACTACACCAACTCCATTTCGATCTCAGCCTGTTTCAACTACAATCTTCATAAACATTCAATTCAATTTCGATCTTGAGCTCTGATCTATCTTGTAAGTCTTTTGTTACTTTCTCTTTCATCTTTGTCTATCTAGATTTTGATTTTGAGGTCTGTTCTTAACATTTTTCTCCACTCTCTTACACAATAATGACAAGTTATATTGTTTCTTTATTTGTCTGTCATTCGATTTTGAACTTTGCATCAATTGTTTAAGATTAATTCATTTAAATTTGATTGTAGGCCTTCTTAATCAATTTTCAACTCTCTTGACTTCAATTTTAATTTCGACTTCTTGATCATTTAGGTAAGTTTTTTGTTCCTTCTATTCTGTTGCATCATTTAAACTGACTTCTCCACTTTCTCCTGACTTGCTTTAATGTTAGTTCATAGCTGCATAGATTCCAATTTCAATTCTTGACTTCTTTCTTGTAGATCAACTGTTTGGGGATTGATTAATCTACTAGGTGAGTTTTCATTCTTGATTCATCAATTCTAATCTTATTTGTGTAACATCAATGTTGACATTTTCAATTTTTGACCCTCTTTTTTTTTCCAAGGTATGTATGTATCTCATTTATTTATCTTTTTTGTATGTATTGTTTTTATTTGAACTTCTATGTCTGTATAAAATATACCATTTTGAATGTAAGATTGATGTTCATTGAGAATAACAAGATCCATATAGTGATAATTTGAATTGAAATGATGATTTTGATTATTTGTCTTGAGTCCACATGCCTTGATAAAAATTGAAGAGTGTGATTTATGGATCTTTTCTTTTTTCTGTTGTGAGTTGATCTAATGTAATAATAAAAAAAATGATATGAGATTAAGACGTGATCATAGGAATTGCTTTCCACAACGTGTCAAATCAACTGGGCCACCAAAACCATTGCCAAAACGACATCCAGGCCAGATGCAATCATCAGAATGGCCTGAAGGTTTCGACGCAACAAAGGTAGGCTTTGATTCTTGTGGTTTGATTACAAAACAACACTAACATGACACACTGTGATTTTTTTAGAATTTTTTTTTTACGTGTTCATTTGGATTATCTGGGGTTTGACATTGGCATCAGTGGTCCCAAAGCCACCAAAGCCCGAGCTCCTCCTGGAATTCAACTCTAGATTTTCAAATTCATCAACAGCCAAAATTGAAGGAGTAATAGATAGTACAACAGCCAACGATATCATTAATCAAAACGACGTCCAATTCCCTTCTGCTCATCGTGTGAATGTTGGCGGAAGTATCGTCAACATCAAAGAGTTTTTTGTACTGTACGCTAAAGAAATGTTTGCGAAGATTGGAATACGTGAATGGAAGCCGGATCTTGACAGCGCTGAAGACACTCTATGGAACAAAGCTTGTCAAATCAGCGCAATTTGAATCTTCCGCCAGTGGGTTGCTGCCAAGGCGTTTGCTTACATGAACATCAACAAGACATTCGTCAACAAGTTACTTTTACTCAAAAAGACTTATAATCACTATGTACATTATTGGTATGGTCAGAAGTACAGACGAGAAGTGAAAGAGGAAGGTATCAATCAGGCAACTGAAGAGAGGAGAAATGCTTTGGCACGTAGAAAAAGAGTGAGCATCATCTTTTTGTTTTTTATGTTCTTCCTTTTTGTTGAGGATTTGAACTAATGATACTTTGATTTTTGATTCAGCTTCAGAAAGCTCGATCTAAACACGCAAAAGATCACAACTTCTCACCTAGATACCAGCGTATCCTGAGTAAGCCTGAGGCTCATAGCAATGACGAGTGGTCACCTAAGTTACAAGCCTACATAGCCAACACTCCTGAATATCGCTCTGTTAAAGCTGGGCTCTTTATACGAAGGGTAGACGATCACACATGAAAATTTAGGCCATATTCCCTTGGGAAAATTAATCAATTTGCATGTTCAATTAAATGGTTTTGAAAATTTTCATTACATCCCATGAATATCTATTGATCCATTTCCTCTTTGTTGAATTTGGGGCCATGGGTGTGCATATATACTCCTGGTTTCTCAAACTGACATGCTATCATCATCTGTCTAAGAGCAGTCAAGCTTGGAACAAAAAATCTCTCAAAAAAAAGACTTTACTTTTTGTATTTGTTGTATGGTAAGAAGAGAGAAATTTTTTGAAAAATCATCATACAGCAGAACAACAATCAAATGATTTAAAAAACATCATTATACCACTAGTTACAAGGACAACAAGAAAATCAAGAATTAAAAATCAAGACACTAGCCAAACCAGGTGAGAACTAGGGCAACTCTGAGATGATGGCAGCACAGCAGGGGGGAATAGCGCAAAATTCTGGAAAAACTAGATCCTCCGATTTTTGAATCCGTTCCTTCAAAACTAACATCTCCTCATGACATCCACATTTGCATGAGCCCTTCTTATTTGATAACTGCGGAACTGGAACTACAATATTGTGTTACACAAACAAATTTCAGCAAACAGCTCGCATGAATTGTAAACAGTAATAACTCACAATTGGCTTCCTCTATATCCTGAGCCTGGACAAGATCGTCCCCTCCTAGGTAAATGAGATTTATCTTGTCATCCGTGACTTCACGATGTGCATTAGTTGAATTTGACGGGAAACTTGCATATGGAGTGGATTTGTTGATGAAGGAAGGTTCTGGTTGAGGCTCAAAAACTATGCCTTCTAACTCGCCTAGATCTGCCAGAGTGGATTCTGATAAGTATTTGTGCCTAAAAGGTGGTGATTCTGGAGAGCTGGTTTTGAAAAGAGACCTGAGACAATCTTCATTGTTGGAAAGCGCCGTCAAAGAGGAACTGTACATAATGGTTTGCTTGTGTGATGTTGTTGGATTGACTACAAGCTGATGTGGTGTGACATTGGTAGATGAACTGGGTGGTTTGGTTTTTTGATTCAATTTTCCGCGAGTGCGGTTGTAAGGCTTCTGAGAGGTCTCGGCTGGAAAGGTGCTTGTCGGCTGAACTTCATTGATTTCAGTATCAATCAGCTTGGTAGTGTTCGATTGGGCGGTTCCTATACAGTGGTCAGTTTTCAGGTTGGGTTAAAAGAAAGTTCAAGAAATCAATTTTGACCAAACTATGTATGTACAAATGAAAGTCGAATTAAAATTCCCTACTTGGTTTTTTCCATCGTCTCTGAGCTGCTGATTTATTTACTTTTGAGACTTGACCAACGTCTTGGAATCAAACGGACTTTTTTTTGGTGTGGCGTGACCAAGGAGTTGGTTTTTGTCTTTTTGAAGCTGGTGGAACCAAACTCGTATTGGATGTGATGGCGTCCATTGCGCCAGAAGTGCCTTCAGTCTTGCTTTCAATTGGTGAATCAGATTTGCGTTTGTTGTATGCTGGAGAAGCAACCCTGCGCCAGTTACGCAACGTAGCGCTAACTGACCCTTTTTTTTAACGTTACTCCGTCACAAGCAACTGAAGAGCGTTACATTTTCAACGTAACGCGAAGGACCGCAACAGGAAATTGCAGTCCGTGGTAGCTCAGCTCCACTCAGCAAAGCAGCAGCAGCGCTACAAGCGCTACAGTGTTAATTGTTGCTCACGTTATCGCCCGTTAACTAGCAGTAACGCAACAACGCTACAGCGCCAAAAAGGACAATAGGCCGCAGCCGCAAATAAGCATTTCATGATTTTTATGAATCCCGAGCACACGTGTAACAATAAAAATTTATAATGAAGAAACTAAACGAGTGTAGTGAAAAGTAGAGAAAGAGACTAAACGAGTGTACGTGAAAAGGAGATAGAAAAGGTTAAGTTAAGTATTGATTGGAAGAGTTACCAGGGGATTAGTCAAGAGCCACGCCTAAAGTTTTCAAAATGCCTGCGAGTTCTGAAAATCTACTCCCAAACCCACACCCTCCCTTAGCCATAAACGACTTGAGACAAGAGCTTCTATGGTACGTGCCAATAGACTCCCTTGATCACTGGCACAAACATCGGCGGCGCATGAGAAGATTCGTTCTGCCGCACATGATGAACCCGTGGTGGCCAAGTAGTCGCGTGCCATGTTTGCAAGAACTCGATAGTCCTTTTCATGACGCTACAGAGGCATGTAAAGAAGTTAGCATATGTTCATGATGTTAGATAACATATTCTACTTACCGACCACCATGTTAAAGCTGCTTTTGGGTCTGACAAGTTGTATTCAGTACTACGCATCTTGTCTGACATGCGTAAGTAATTGTCAACAGAATTGTCAATGGTCTCTGCGGGCTCTTCATCACTTCCGGAATCGTCATGGAACATCTTGGGTTGGCCTGCAGATGGATTGGAACTAGAACCAGTCGAGTTCGCCGCAGTTCTTTGGCGAGGCAACGTAGCTTTGTAATCGGAGTAGAGTCGACGGAATGTAGATTCGGCTTTGATGGGAACCTCTCCAAATTTCCCACCAAACCACTTCACAAAGAACTTGTGACGAAATAGAGGATGAAGTAGTGTCGCCATTACCAATGTTTCGCATCCGAGTGCTTCGTCAAGGTAATATTGTGTTTTTTCCAACATTTTTGCCAACATCGGGTATATGGCGTCGGTGGTAGTCAATTTATCCACTTTTTCTTGTAATTTATGTCAAAGCTCGACGTATTCTGGAATTACCATACACCCGGTAGGCCCGTCGCCTTCCATCTTGAGGGTGGTGGTAAGAAATATCTATACCACAAGATGCATAAAAAAAAAGTCAGAAACTGATGCAATTACACCAATAGCTTCGATTACATACCTCCAGTTCAACGTTGATACATCGAACTTGAGCCCACTCAGCCGTAGTAATTTCCAGTTGATGGAAATATCCATACGGCTTCCCGTTCTTGCGTGGGCGGCGACCCACCGCAAGCACTTGGTCAACATCTTCTTTACACAACTGATCGATGACCTGTCCAGGTAGATTGACAATGATCAGAGCTTTAAAGATAAAGCAAGATAAAAATGAAATACTCACCGATCGCGCAAGCCAAGCCTTGTGCCTACTTTCATACTTAATATTCCATCTAATTCCGTAGCCAGCAATTAAAGATCCTGTGAATCCCTTTTTTGCACTCACTCGTGCAAATTCCTTGCGCCACGCCGACGACCGAGTGATCCGGCGTACAATAAAGTCAACCTGTAACAAAGTAACTCTCAAGTTCAATGCAAAGCACAAATAGAAAAAAAAAAGATAATTACCTTCCGCAATATAAAATCAACATGATTTGCTTCTCAACGGTGCGTCGGAGCCACTTCCTCTTCCAAAACCACGGCTGGTGTCACTTCATCTTCAGCGTCAGCAATGTCCCATTGAGTTTTGTCTTCAATGTCGATGTTTCCTGCGTCATCTTCCTCAACCGGTGGGTTGATTTCCTCCAATTCGTCAATGTCGTGTTCTGGGATTGCGTCGTCACATGAGGTGCTTTCTTCAACATCTTCTTCCTCTTCTTCGATGGTTCCGATGGACGGGAAGTGCCCACGAGCTGCTGACTTCACTTTTGCGGGAGGTGGTGCCTTCACGCCCAACTCGGCAAGCCCTGCGTTGACGATCAGCGCAAGCTTATGACAAAAGCAAAAAATATGCATATTGGCTGGATCCCATTTATACTTAATACCATCAAGCTGGGGTTGCAAAGCGAACTGTCGATGCATTTCCTGTGCCATCGTTTTATTATTGGATCCCGAGTCGGTGGTCTGGCAGAGAATGTGAATATTCATAAACAAAAACAAACATTAGCATCAGACAAGCGAAATAAAATGATCAAAAAGTATTAAGAATTCAAAATAATAGAACAAAAATAAATACATATCTTTTGATAGATACCATGCTTCACTAGAAGGTTGACAATAGGTTCAGCGAGCCATGGCCCGTGATGGTGCCAGGCAACCACCTTCAAGCTTACATGTTGCACATGGTACTGCCATTTGGGGTCGATGAAGGTGACTGACGCTCTGATAAAGCCATGTCAATTTCCTTTGCTGGTCCAGGCGTCGTGGACCAGATTGAAACGCAAAGTAAGATTCTAAACAACAATGAAACCGGTCAGTACAGAAACTTAAAGATCAATAAAGCAATGGAAAACTTACCTTCAGTTCTTTGAAAACGTTTGTTTTCAAAGACTGATTGATTTGACGCGCTTCGGACGCAGCCCACTTGCGGCCATAGAGCTTGGCCTCTTGGCGAAGGTACCTAACCATAGATCGTAGTATAGGGTCCTCAACTCGGGTCCAGGGTAAGGCGTGTCAAATTAACCATAGACAAGCCATTTGGTTAAACGTCACATTATTGAACTTGATTCCGGGTGTTATGGTGACAAATCCACTGAGACCTCCTGTTTTCTGCTTCTTGGCCTGGCGAACCTCTGCCACCGAAGGTGGTATGTTTAATTCCTTACCTTCTGCTGAGTTTTTGGCTTTGTTTCGACCAGGACACCCTACGTCAGATCGCCCACTCTGAGTAGAACCGTCACGGTGGGCGCGGAGATTCCCTGTCAGGTTGCTTAAACTAACTCGTACGGGTTTGCTGGAGTCTCTGTTGCAGAATCGACAGGCATACGACAAAGGAGCCATTGACTTGTCCTGCCATTCATGAAATCATCAATATGCATGGTCAGTGTTATGATGTCAGGAATTGATGAGTGTACATCATCATGCCTATGAAACGGAGTATCGTAGTAAGCCCTCAGTTGAGCTAGCTCCACTTTGGCGTCTGCCTCGTCCGCCTTGTGACGCTTGCAAGGTTGATCACCGGATGGCTCCTCGTCGGAATCGGCACGTAGCATGGCTCTTGTCACATTAGCTGAGATGAGCTGCGGCAGAATTGATTCAATGTGCTTCCACACCGAGGATATAGTATTAATCAAAAAGAAATTACTCACATCATCAGATGGAGCTGCAGATGCAGTTTTCTTGCGAGCCTGAGACCGACGCTGACTCTTTGATTGAGAGCCGGTACCTTTCTTGCTCTTCTTGCCTTGATGTTCAGTAATCGAGGCCTCTGATTGATATCCAGTGGCCTTCGGGTCCTTCTTCCGTCCTTGACATTGAATACTGACAATGGATGAATCAGATTCATTCTCAGGTTTGGGATCGTAGCTTCGGTCTTTGCGCTTGGTCTTGTTCAGCGCAGGTTGAGATTGATCATCGACGCTCAATCGTCGACGAGAGTCGACAGCCGGTGAAACCATCCCTGGGTGAATAGCTGGCTGTCTGTGACGAACGGGTCTTGATCTGGAGGGAGTCTCAGATGCTACGGATGACATGATGATTTGGTAGAATTTGAAACTAGTTGTTTGTTTGTTGAGCGATTGAGCAAAAGATGTAAAATCAAAATCGATGGGGTAAGGAAGGAGAATTATTCTGTGGGAGGTGAGATTGCTAGGTAAGATTCGATTAACAAAGGTAAGTATAAAAGGTAGGTGGGTAGAGAAAAATCGGATGGAAGATAGAACAAGAACTTAGGAAGGAGGTAAGGAAAACTTACTCGGGTTCTGTGAACAGTTCACCCCCTTGGTGGCCATGTTTGACAACATGCCAAGGCATACTGGCGTCTCCTTTGGGTTTTTTTGAAATGTATTGATCGATCGAGGTTGATTAATGTGGATGAGGGTGGAGGTTTGTACTACTACTCTTGCCTAATTGGGAATAGTGCTAAAATGAGAACCCGGGGCCGCAACACCGTTACTTAACGGTGTGGGACCGTAACGTTAACACATATTTAGCTGTTTGAAAAAATCCCCGAATCTGAGTTTTGTGTAACTTAGCGGTACATACCGCAACATTAGGCGGGGTATTTTGTAACATGACGGGGCCAATTATCCGCAACGTCCCGCCACGCAACACGCAACTTCTGCGTAACTGGCGCAGGGTTGGGAGAAGCTTGAGCTTTTCAAAATCAGAAAGCACAAAAAAGATAAACGTATAATGTTAGCTCACAAATGACATAAGAGTCAGACATCAATACGATACTTGACTTACCAATCTTGTTCCACTTTTTAGCTAAAGTCTTTAAATCTGCTAATTTTAAATCATCTCGTAGGACAACATACGGAAAGTGTTCAAGCATATACGATTGTAGATCTCGGATGGTTCCACTTTGAAGAAGAGGTTTGAGGTTTTCCATTTCACAGAGTTGATAAGATTGGGGGAGATTGTCTGATAATCAGGAGCTGGGTTAGGTATTTATAGGGTGAGTGAGGACGTTCAAGTGTTGTCAATTGATGTTTTGATTGATAGGTGATTATTCTTTATGAATGATTCTTGATAGGAAAGTTTGCTGATTGACGTTTGATCTGGACATCTTATGTGTGTTCTTGAGTGTGCGCATTGAAATGAGTAATTGTAAATAGGATGATCAGCTGAGCAAGTGAGAATTCTTTGTTTCAAGTTCGTGGGTAACTTTACACAACCTGCAGGTTGTGTCTGATGGTGTATGAACGTTTTTACATACGCTCAGTACAAGTTAGCTGTTGGCCGGTTCTTCTTTCACAAAAACGCATTTTGAATACTGATCAGCATCCTCAGCACACACTCCATCATGATCTTCAGACGTTTCTCTGGATGTCCATTCCAAATGCTGAACACCCCATTCAAAGGATGTTGGGTTGGGCGCTCATCAATGGAAGTATCTTATTCCGTGAGCTGGAGTATACATAAAGCCAGATTGTCATGTTTTGCTATTCTTTTCCTCTCAAGTTATTCTAATCCCAATCCCAATCATCAACTCTTATCTGTCAAAGCTCCTAGCAACAAATTCCCACTTCATATTTATATTTTCATCAATTATTTACTCATGGATCCACCCAACCCAGTTTTTGCGCCTTCTCGAGTAACACAAGGACAAAAGAGAGCACGAGCGGATAGTGCAGGAACCAAAGGTTCTCCTGGGGCCACCAAACCAAGTGAGTCTTGATGTGAGGAACATAGTGATCCCCAGTTTGGTCTTGTTACTGATCTCGTCACTTTTAGATCATCAGGCCAGAACCGCGCAAAGGTCAACCCTGGTTTCAGTTTATTGTCGCATACCATCAGAGATAATACAAAGATAAGTGACGACCCAAAACGAGGCAAGCGGAAAGATCAAACACAGCAGAATAATTCATGCAAAACGCAAGCCAATCAGAAGAAAAACAAGAACTCAAGCTCAAGCTCAAAGAACACCCAGCTCTCTGTACTTCCTCCACCCAACAAGTATTCAGCTCTCAACCTTGTGACTCTGCGAAGCATAATGAAGCCATCTGGCGTGAAGGGAATTGGCTTGATGAGAAAGGACGAGCTGTTGCAGCTCTGTTTGCTGTACAATCCAGAAATTCCTTGTGGGTGAAAACTTCAATTTTCCTTTTACCTACTTTATAATTGAATTGATTGAATCTCTAAATCTCACTGTATCATACCATCTTGATTCAGCAACCCAACCTCCACCTTCAAGACCTGCGGCAACAACATCGAATGAACAGAGTCGCCAGCAGCTGACCCGCGCGTTTCAAGAATCCCTAGACCAGGAAGACATATGAGAATCCAGCGAAGAAGGTGATCTCGTGATTAAAATCATGTATGGTATATATGTAGAAGTTACTGACTAAGTTCAATCCGACTCTGTTCCAGATCAACCACATGATCGGAGCCGTAGACACGCACCCTCTTTCTCAAGTCCGGAAAGAGATGTCACAAGTTAGTCTAATTTTACTTTTTGTCTTTTCATATTGGAGATCTGCTGTTGATTCACTGATGTAAAATGTATGATTCTTTATGCACAGGTGAAGAGGAGATGGAAGATCTTCCCAATGGCGCATCCTGGTCGAATCCTGCTCCGGTCATGTCGGCTGTCTCAAAAGGCAAACAAAAGCAAACCTCCGGCAATGAGGATCCTTTTCCAAGTCGGGAGAGAGGTACTGCTCTCCCTCGCCCGGCTCCAACAAACCTGTCAAGAGACTGGGCGGTCTCGAGAACTAGGAAAAATTTGATCCCTGACTGCGATGATGACAATGATAGCGACTGGAAGATGTCTGACAATGAATATTCGCAAGAAGATGAAGACTTAGGTTTGGAAGAAGAGAATGACGAGCCTTTCGAACAAGAAAAATCTTCTTCCTCAGCTTCATCTCACAACCCAATTGAATCCAGCCGTTCAATGGAAGAAGACTTGATTGACAACACCCGAAATGACAAACCAGAGGGTGCCCTGCAAGTAGAATTGGAAGAATTCTAGATTCTCAGATTACACAGTTGAATAATGCAGAAGGAAATCAAGAAGAGTCCTTAGATCTTCGAGAACAGATGCAACATTTGAGTCAAGCGGTGCAAGACCTAGCCGTGCTATTTGCACAACAGAACACAGCTTCTGCCGGAGCTTCAAATAAAAAAATGGTAGAGAAGAGTAAAAAGAAATCCAGCGCAGAATTCTTGGTAAGAATTATTTAGGGCACGTTCACTTAAGCAATTTCTGGTGAGAAATCACATTTGGCAAAATTTAAAGTGTTTATTTGGTGGCGCATGTTTCATTTTGGCATTAAAAAATTTAAAGAATGTGATTTCTGGTCAGAAGTTCCTTGAGTGAACGCACCCTTATATTCAGAGAATATCAGATGTGAGGTTATACTGACAGAGAATTGTGATTAAACAGGGTCGCATACGAAGTCACGTACGGAAATTGATGGGGCTATGAGAAAACGAAGAGATACCAGCAAGCGCAACTCAAGCGCAGATGTCATCGTGGAAGCTGTCCACTACAAAACACGAAATTCTATCTAGCGTTAATCTGAATCAAATATCACCTCAAGTCGATAATAACTCTGATCCTCGTTTTCCATACAAGGGAGGTCCTGGCGGGGAATTTTCGAATCCTCAAGAGCTGCTCATCATGTGGCAAATGATGAACCGTGTGGGAGTCTCATCATTCCGCCCGGTTTGGGATGAGGCAGTATCATCTCGAAGTAACTCTTTTTTATGGTGTCTTTCTGCTGCCATATTTATTCAACTGGTAAAATGTGGTCAATATGATAATATTACACCAGATGATGCAAAGTTTGATAATGTCTTGTCAGCGCTCAAGAAACATGCAAGACAATCTTTACAATGCATGTGAGTTTTTTGAATAATTCAAGATTCCAGTCGATGTGTGTACTAATTGTCTCTTTTGTCGCCTTTAGTGTTTGTGAAAGAAATGAATGGCCAGCGGCCTAAATTCAAGCTACAAAGAAACATATAGTCTGACAACAAAGAGTAGGAGGTGTAAGTGAAACTTTATGTATAAGATAAATCTTGAATATGTTTCCTTACTGAATCTGAGATGTTTAAACTCTTTAGCTTAGGACGCGTCGTAAAGCTACCGCCCTTCGATCAGGATTGCCTCTATTATGCAACATCTTTGAGCAGTGCTGCAGTGACGATGAGACTGACCTCAAAGAGGAACCTTCAGGAACACAGAAAAAGGTCTTTTGAATCAAGAAGCTTGAATGGCGTAGCAGATCTTTATACACTCTTCTATTGAGTTTAGATGTGCACCAGGCTAAAGAAAAAGACGACAGCCCAAAAGGCACACCGGGAGTCAGGCCTACCGAATGAGTCCGAGATTTAAGCACTCTTAGTCAGATGGAGGCTCCTCCAGGACTTCCAATCGACTGTTATGATGCTGATTGGTTAAGGAATCTTGAAGAACATGACCCTGAAAATTATGAAGCGCTGCAGGTAGATCCTACACCAATACTTCGTTCTATTGAAGTCCGAGCTTACCATGTTCTGAAGATTCAAAGAGTTTGATCTCAACCTCTTTTCACGTCTATTGTATATATGGTTGTTTATACTTTTATCTTATTTCTTTCTCATCTGTTTCAATATATAGATCTCTTTTATCTTATTTCTTTCTCATTTGTTTCAATATATAGATCTTACTCCATCAATTAATCCTAATAATCAAATCACTCGTGACTAATAAAAAACAATCTTCACCATGCTCTTTTCATGTCTTCAGGCTGGATGGCTTTGAGACAAGTGAGGCTCAACTATACAACAAATGTTTCAATGGGTATATATCAGACTTTCTCACAAAAGAAAAAAAGTCATCTCCAAAAGATATAATTGTAATTGATGTCACAAAAGAAATCAGACAGGGATGAAATTCAGATACGGAACAAGATATGAAAAAAAGAATACATGGCTTACTTTAGGAGGCTCATAGAAAGTAAGCAGTTCTCTCGCACAAGAACTTTGCACCTCCATGTAGCCCAGTTTGCTGGTCCCAACAATCTCAATATCAGATTCTTGGGACAACTCAACGTCTTCAGGTACCTCATAGGCCGCCTATAATGGAATATGTTCTGCTACCAAGTAATTGTCTGTAGTGAGAGGCTAAAAGAAAATAATTGGATTCACTTACATCTTTTGATTTCTTGGTTGGTTGGGGTGATGGTGAGCAACCCTTTGAACTTCCTGATAGTGATATGGCTTGTTTGCTAGTTGCCAAGCAAGCCTAGAAAAATAAAACAGTTTGAAACAAGTAAGTTTCTTTATTAGTCTATCGTGAGAAATACAAAGCTTACTTTGCCTTTTCCAGTTGGTTTGGCAGCATCTGAGGCTTCATTGCTCGTCTTCTTCTCTGTGGTAAGAGCTGGGGGTTGAGGTGATGCAGAACAATTGGCAAGAGGACCAGTTGAGCTTTTGCTGTCATCAGAAGGAAGAGTAAGAGAGGTACGAGAGTCTGTGGGTGTAGCCACAAAGCCTGGTGATGGTGGTCAAGAGGTGCTTGGTGGTCTGTACTCAATGCTTTTGGTACTTGAAGCCCAGTACTTTTTGATGAAGATTGGGATTGGGAGGGGGTTTTGGGGATAGCCATTGATCAGGCGGTTTGGGTATTGATTGAATGAAAAATTGGATGAGAAAAAGATAAGAATGGAATTCAAAGAAGGAAACAATATTGGTAAGTTTTGTATTTCTTAGATATGATTTCAAAATCAAACGGTACTTACCATTTCATTATACATACCAGCATTCGGGAGTCAAATGGACCACAGGTGAGCCCTCCAAGCATCATCCAGGGGTGTTCCATTGGTTGAATTGATCCAAGATGGAGTGAGGCGGTGTTGATTGGATCTAGAGAGTTGAGCCACAAGTTGAAAGGGGTGGGGTGAGTCTGATACATACCCTCCACCCATGCCTGTATCACTCCAATACATAGCGGAGAACCTGAGGCCCCGGCCCATTGCGTTTTGGTGCCTCCGCTATGGAGGAAACCGGTGTAGAACTCTTTCAGTACACAGCTGAAAGCAGAACCAAGAAGGGGAGGAATGAAGACACAATCAAAAGAGGAATAAGTCTTGAGATGGTGAATTGAAAGACTTCAAACAAGAAAGAAATGCCCTTCTTAAAACAGGGACTTTGATTATCAATGAATTAAATTTAAGACCTACAAGTCTTTGGATTAATAAAAACCAGGCTGAAATAGGACAAATATAAAATCAAAAGTAGCACTATCTAGGCGCACTCAGGCACCTTCCAAATGAGCAAATGAGCTTACAACTCAACAAGAAATTAATTAAAAGATGAATAAGGGTCTTATTATTATAAAATTCCAACTCTCATTAGTTGTTTACCTGAATGATGATAATAAAAGATACAAGCTTATTCTAAAATTCTAGTAACTATTTTCGCTAACAAAAAGGCTACCAAAGGTAGGGAAAGAGACACTTGACTATATCAAAATTGAAACACACACAAACAAAAGAAAGTAGGACAAAAAACACCCCCCAAACTCAAAATCCACCTTCAAACAACTTTTTCACACACAAATCATTGAACAACCCCCAAATTAAAATTGATGAACATCTTCAAACCACCCACATGTATCATTGACACATTTTCAAGCACACATTTATCATTAAAACTGAGCTGTTTACCACAAAAACTGGAAAATCCACCAATTTACCCTTGAAACCTAAAAAAAGATACGAAAGAGGGACTGTATCAAAATGCTGAATGGACAGAAAAAAAGTTCTGCTTCCGCTCTACAACTTTTCTCAGCCAAGCCAAACTCTAACTCTATTGGTTGTACTCTTAAAATGAAATTCGATTTTATGTGAAAATAATCAAAATTGAAGTTACCCAGTTTACCACTTGGTATTACCACTGATGATGATGTATATGGTTTATAATTGATTTTTCATGTTCATATGCGAAAATATAACCCTCCCCAACTTACTTCTAGGCTGAAAAGATGCTGTGGTACCCTAAAATCAAAGTTGAATGATTGAAAATAGCACTTTTTATGATTTTGAAAGTGATTTTCAAGTTTCAAATCCACCCTTTTCATATGTAATGTTTAATTTGCCAATGCTGGTGTTTGATAATCCCATGAATCCATCTTTCAAAGTGATCCCTGCTTGCTTTTTCAGTTTACCACCCCAGTTTACCACCATCTGTCTGAGTTGTTGGATTTTCAAAATTTAGCCTTATTTAAACCCATACCTCAAAACCATGATTCCTCTACACAACACATTAAACCCATACATATCTTTAGCCATGACTATCAAAACCCATAAAATTCGAAATTTCAACTTGAAACTTGTATACTCCCCATAACCCATACATCACTCAACTACACATAAGTTCTAAACCCATAATTTGCACTTTTTGCTTCATTTTACACTACACCCCCTACACATAACCATTACACTCAAAAATCAACATGTAACATATAAAAATAAAATGAAATAAAATGAAATATGATAAAATAAAATGATAAAATAATAAAATGAAATGAAATAAATAAAATAAATAAATAAAAAAACTAAAAAAATAAAACTAAAAATGAATTAAGGGCCCGTTTGGGCAGATTTTGAAAAAATTGTTACACAGAAACGATTTTTCGATTTGCCCCTTTTTCAAGGGGCAGTTTAAAAAACTCAAAATTTGGCTTTTTTGTTTACCAAACAGTCGACCAAATTGGTCAACAAAAAATCGAAATGGAGGGGCAAATGAGCCCAAAAACTCTTTTGGGTCTGAAAAACAGCGTCAGGGCTGTTTTTCCAAATTGAAGATTCTTTGATCAAAAACCGTTTTTGGTTTTGATCAAAGACCGTTGCCGAACGCTGGTCTTTTTATCAAAAACCAAAAACCGTATTTGGCCAAATACGGTTTTTGGCTTTGGTGGAGTATTTGGGCAAAAACCGTATTTGGTTTCCAGCCAAACGGGCCCTAAGTATTTGTCTCTTAAATACTTTTGATTACCACACCGGGTTGAGGCTGTGGTGCGTAGCCTCCGCTCTCAAATGTGGAGGTCACAGCAGACCCAAAAACCGCTCCAAAACCAATATTTGGAGCGGTGCGGATTGGGTATTGACAGAGAGATGATACCTGTCAAGTCCCCTTCTACAACTGCCAGTGTGTTCATCTTCAGAGACTTGAGCAATTCCTCCCCCTTGTTTCTGGCCATTTACTCACTGGGAAGAACAAGGGATTGGTCTTGTGGGTAGGAAGTGTGAAATACAATCAAAA
Organism: Melampsora larici-populina 98AG31; assembly: GCF_000204055.1. Classification (NCBI taxonomy): domain Eukaryota; kingdom Fungi; phylum Basidiomycota; class Pucciniomycetes; order Pucciniales; family Melampsoraceae; genus Melampsora; species Melampsora laricis-populina. The sequence continues at coordinate 184,177 of NW_006768826.1, forward strand.
GAGTCTTTGAACAGTTGATATCACTCAAGAAGATGGCTGGGTTATGTTTCATTCACTTGTCAACAACAATCAAACCAAGATAGCCGGGGTCTCTATCAGTATCACAATGGAAAACCCTTGTGCTGCTGTGAAGGCCTTACAAAATGTAACAGCTCTCCTTTGTCATCTTATCATCATATTCAACTAATCATGTTTCTGAAACTATTCTCTTTCCAGGAAGCCAGCATGACTCAAAGCTTGATAATGCAACAAAATATACCTGGATCCGCCAAACCTGGGGCTTCCCAGAGGCCACTAGAGATTGAGGTAAGGGAATCTCAAGTGTGTTTGATATTCTTTCAATGATCAATTACATTTAGCAGCTTTCACTTGAAGGGCAATTACAGCAGGTCATAGGCAAGCTTCAAACCTTTCATGTGAAGCATAGTGGTGCGGGTGACGGTGCAATATATCAAGATCCCATCAACACTTCAAAGACATTACGGCTCACCAATATTCTTCTCACAATTTGGGCAAGATCAATTGTGAGTGTTATCGCTGTTTCCAATTTATATCATCATTTCAATTGGCTCATAATTCATTACAATTCTTGGGATCAAGGGGGATTTTAGTGTTGATAAGTTCACCCCTCCTAAAGCCAAACTCTTTGGATTGGAGGCAGTGAACTTCCATCAACTCAATCAACCTCCATGAATCTAACACCAAGTACTGCAGCAATAATCACCACCCCACAAGCTTCCAGACCATTTGATCTCAATGACTGTGGTGTTGTGACCCCCCATTCAAACATTTCCTCAATTATGCCAAAATTTCACCCAAAAATCTGGCTCACCAACTTGTTCAAGAGCTTTCAAAGCAGGTGAATTTATGAACATTGAAGCTTTGAAACATGATGGTTTAAAAGTTGGGACAGTCCACGGATTGATCAGTGAAGCAAAGATTTACAGACAACATTATCTGATCACCAGTCTAATTAGGGTGATTTTTTGTTCAAAATGTATACTATTAATCATGTGAAAATTTCATTATAAAAAGTGACAATACAAATAATACAAAAGATTTAATGTCTGTGAGATGCAAAGTCAAAAAATTCTGTCATTTCACAATGTGTCTTAAGCAAATGAATAACAAATGTCTTCACTACAGTGAATGAAACAATGAGAGTTCAATTTCAAAGATAACCAGATCCCTTATAAAGCTCTATCATCAATTCTACAGTGACAGAAAAAATGATTTGGATGTATATCTGCTTGATCTCTTCTTCCTGGGTTAATTCATCTCTATTCAACTGTTGAGAACGAATGAAGTGATTTTTGATGACAGAAAAACACTTCTCAATTGGATTCATAAAAGGGCCATAGGCGGGTAGATAGACAAGTATAACATATTGATCAAAGCAGATGGTTCCAGTCTCAGGACCCATGTGGATTGGGCAGTTATCCATGACAAAGACTGAGTCCTTCTGCGGTCATGGGTTCATCCTGGGCTTCTGAAAAGATCAACCAGTCACCTTGGTTGATAAAAAAGCAAGTAAAACACTCACCAATTGTCCCCAAAGAAACTCTTCAAAATTGACTTGCCAAGGCCCTCCTTCCATCACTTGTAGGGCCAAGCACCCATCAAGCAAGACAGCTGTAAGTGCTGTTGTTGAAGTGTTCAATTGACCTGAACAAGTACATTAAAAATTAATCAAGAGAGGAATTACAAATTTAGTGTTAAGTGACACACCAGAAATGTCATCATCAGTGAAATTGGAGAATGACATCATTAATCACCCCAATGTAATCAAATCATCCGCGTACTTATAGCTTGCATTGCTCAACTCATCTTACTTCTCTTTTCCCCATCTTTGGGAAGAGAAGTAAGTAATATTTCATCTTTTATCACATCTTCAATTAAGTTAACTGTTGTTTTATTTTGATTCATGTTTGCATTCTTTTATTGAATAGATCTTATCTCTTAATCTGCTGAAAGATCAGCTATCAAATAGTGATAGCTTAACTGATCAATCCAAACCTTTGTATAGGTACAAAAATTTTTATTCTCAGTTTCATTTATTCTCAGTTCTTCATTTCCAATTTTGTTGTTGTGGTTATAGGTCAGAGTTATCTTTATAAGTTCTTGTTGGTGGTTGTGATCTCAGTGCTGAAGCCCACACTTTCAGGTGAATACAATTATCATCTTTGGGAAGAGAAATCTTATCTCTTAATCTGCTCCAAGATCAGCTATCAAATAGTGATAGCTTAACTAATCAATCTGAACATTTGTATAGGTCAGAGTTATCTTTATAAGTTCTTGTCGGTGGTTGTGATCTCAGTGCTGAAGCGCGCACTTTCAGATCATTTGACCAGGGATTCCAAGACATTCTTAGCTGTAAAATGTGTACCCACCAAAATTCTCTCCATTTGATCTGCTTGCTCGCCTACGGGAGCCCACCCCATCTGTTTATACATATCTTGCTTATTTATACCATTTCATCTAACACAAAAAGTAAGAGATATTAGGATGAAACTCTGGAAGATGAAGTGGCAGAAATCACCAAGAAAAATCAATTGATCAGCTGGTATCTCTGACACAAACTCAATGTAATTACCCCAATCAATCAGATCATGATTTGGATTTATAGTCCGGAAGGCGTTTTGAGTTAAGCCAAGCCGCTTCTTCATCTTGCGCAAAATGGTTGCTGTGGAGGTGGATGTTCCAGTTTCTTCCAACAATTCTAAAGCCAACTCATCCTGATAAGTTGTTGGATAGGTTCTAATCAGATGAGCTAGTCAAGTGCACTCATCATAATCAATCAAGCAAGGACCTCCAAGGACTTCATAGGTCTCTGGGTTCCTAATAACTTCACCAGTTTCTTCAAATAAAGTTTTCCATATTTTCAAGGTTGAGCAAGATATATTTAAGCCGCTGAGTAAATTAATTTCTTGATGAGTTCTGCCTTGAAGCATTCATTGGACAGCCATTTACTTGACTTGCGGATGACAATAATTGCCATTTCCGCCACACGCATCAATCACCATTGTTGAGGTGGGAGAGCTGATATCTTATGAATTGCTTTCTAAAAAGGACAGGTGTGGTGATCATAGAATAGGGCAATCAAGCTGCTTATGGGATCATTATCGCTTTTGGTTTTCACATTCAAAATTTATTCCATAGCCGTGCTCAAAGTTGACCCAGTTTCAAGAAAACCCAGTTGACCCAGTTGCTTTTTGGCGGTAACTTTGTGAATCAAGTTGACATTTGTTGACAGCTCACAGCCAAAAAGTCAACTGGGTCAACCGGGTTTTTTGTAACCAGGTCAACTTTGAGCACGGCTAATATAAATTCAATGTAATTTTCAACTCAATATTTGCTCATCATTTGTTGCAAGTTCATCAAGACTGCAAAGAGCTGTATGTAGTGAGGTTTTGAGGTTGAGTTGTTGGTTTTAAAACCGTGTAAGCTATGGTACAGTTGCTATCACCTAGAATAAACCACAGCCTGATCTGGGTTGGCCCCAGTCCAAAATGTTGATGAGTTGTGACCAGTGTTATGTGGTGCACATTTTTTGTACATATTCTCCCCTTGACCCATTAGAATTTTCAATTTAGTCATTGTTCACATCACCCTCTCACACCAATCAATTCAATCTACAACTGCTGTTGGTGTTGATTGGCCCCCACATTGTTGGCTTCCTGCTATGAACATCTGGGACATTTGTCCCGCTGAAATCACCAATCCAGGACTTTGATCCCCACCTCAATTCTATCAACTTCAAGCGCTCAAAACCTACCAAACCCGACTTAAGACACACTTGAAACAATGCCAAAGAAAAACCCAGCATCATGTGCTCAAAGTAAACAATGCAAAGCACACAGGATTACCCAAAGCACAACAAGACTTACAGCAATAAATACGACAACCTCTGGAACTCAATCAGAAAACCCTTCATCACTTGAATCATCTGAAAACCCCATCAAAATTCATCTTGTATCCGGCTCATAGCAAAACTCTTCCCCTCTTGTCAACTCATCCCAGACACTTAACAATGATAAATTGGAATTAGTAGAATTTGAATCCAACTCAAGAGCTCAGATGTATTTACGCAATCCACGACTGCCACCTTCCTCTTCCGCTAATCCAGCTCCTGAGCCTTATTGGCTTCCAATTTATATCAACTATAAACAAGAAGAAGATTACTCAGACCCTCTGAAAAGCACCTTTACGCTTGGAGCGACATAGCGGATTCATCTGACAAAGAAGAAGTCAATCAAGAACTTATCAATGAAATCTTCTACCTTGTCTTTACACAAAAATGTCCACCTGAAGCTACTCTTGGAAAGCAAAAAACTAGAACAGGACTAATCATGAAAGGATACAAGAGGCCTTGATTTTAACCTGGAAGCACTAAGGACAAACCCACCATCAAGTCAAAACAAACAACATTCAGTTGTAAGACAAAGAAAGAGGCACCACTTGGAAAGAACAATCATGTCATGTCCAACTGGAAGAACCAAGTAAAAGCCCCTCCACCCTCCTTGACTCACTCAGATACTCCCATTGATCTCAACAATGGTGATCCCCAATCCAATCCTCTCACCAAGCAAGAGAGTCTCACTGATGACAAAGATGACAGAGATCTGTCTGATAACATCAATCCACCAATCACTTTTTGTAAAGATGAGTAGTGCTCGAGAACAATATAGTGGCTAAGCCGTTATAGATGAATGTCCTGGGGTAATCAGGTACTGATGTAAGTAACGGCACAAGCCTCAAAGAGCTTTGAAGAGCACTAAAAATCAGAGACAGACCTGGGGTAATCAGGTACTGATGTAAGTAACGGCACAAGCCTCAAAGAGCTTCGAAGAGCACTGAAAATCAGAGACAGACCTGTGCTCAAGGCAACAGGGATCGTACGCAAAGGTAGAGATGATGTGTGAGCAATAGATAATAAGAAAGAGTTTCTTTTCGATCATGAATAAGTAGTATACTAACCTGGGGTAATCAGGTACTGATGTAAGTAACGGCACAAGCCTCAAAGAGCTTCAAAGAGCACTAAAAATCAGAGACAGACCTGACCACAGCACACATTAGTATGATAGAAAAATAGGAAAAAGAGAAAGAGAGATATAACAAACCTGTGCTCAAGGCAACAGGGATTGTACGCAAAGGTAGAGATGATGTGTGAGCAATAGATAACAAGAAAGCTAATGGTGTCATAGAATCGAATTAAATAAAAGATAATTAGGATGATGATTTGTGAGTAAAGATAGCAAGAGAAACACTTACAGTTTCTTTTTGATGAGGAAAAGAAAACTGAGTGGTACAAGGGTTTCATTATATATACTTGCTTGTACAAACTAGCATATGTACGAATATGAAATGAAAAGAAAAATGAAATGAAAAGCTCTCAGGTCACAAGCAACCTATTCCCAATTAGTAAAAAGAGAAACACAACTCCCGCAACCATCATTCCTTAACCGTGCTCATTATCTGTAAAGGACTTCTATAAGTCCTCACTAAGATAACTTCTGTACGGGCTCGGGCTACGGGATGAGGGAACTTGAATCCAATAAATGGATTCGACTGATGTCTAGAACCAAATGATAGCAAGATTGATTACTGGCTCAAAAGGATGTGAATCATACAATCAGTCGTGATTCCCTCTAACGGGTATAAATGAGAAAATAGAAAAGATAACAATAAATGAAAAGAATTATAATGAAATGCTCACCTGGCTCAAAAGGATGTGAATCATACAATCAGTCGTGATTCCCTAGAGAGCCAGAATTGTGCGAGATGGATTTGAAAGATATAAGAAAGTCTATTAGGTCTAATCTTGTATAAGTGTATGTTTATATCTGTAATGATGTCTTCGACAGCGTTACATTCTCCCCCCCTATAATAAGCTTGAGCGCTGAGGTGCGAGAAGCTTGAGAAAGAAAAGAAGAGAAACTGACAATATAACCTTCAGTAATTTCTAAAAAAAAATCTTATGAGAGAAAAAAAAGGAAAATAAACACACACACAATCAATTGAGAAAGTTATTCGAGAGAAAAGGAAGCACAAAGAAGGAAAGAAAAAAATTAAAATTAAAACCAGAAAAAGAAAAAAAAGAAAAGGAAAAGAAAGAAATATGTGATTAATTTGTTTTGAGACTTGATGTAAGTATGTTGCCCGCTTGATCCTAACGTGTCGACCTCGCATGATAAATCTGTGGTAAAGAAGCGGACCCGTTCGACGCTCACAGTGTGGCCAAGGTAAAGTCTTTCGAAACAACGACGCAGTATTGGCCTGGCGGTGCATACTTAGGAGAAGGAACTTACTTTTGGTCAACTGACCCACGCTCGCAGTCCTCCACAAATAATTTCAGCTTTGAGATGTTCATTACCGGATGTCGTTTGTCCGTCGCCGGTAAGTCCAACCGTACACTTTGTCCAGCATTAAAAGTCTCAAGTACCCTGTAGGGACCTTCATAACGCTCCTTTAGCTTATCTACGCCTCCTGAATGTCGCCCCCTCCAGTCACCCGAGTCCAGAAGTACCCAGTCGTCCACTTTCACCGCCGTGTCCGAATGTCTTTTGTTATGATGAAGTGCCTGTTGTACTCTGCTAACCCACAAATTGTCTTGAATTTGAGCCCACGTGCCCTCGCGCTGTCGGAGCCACGCTTCCAGAGAAGTGGGTGCGTCGCCAGGTGTCTCGGTAGATGGAAAGAGTCGTGCTGGTCGGCCAAACACCGCTTCAAACGGGGAATACCCAGTCGCCACGTTCACTGCGCTATTAATTGCAAATTCTACCGACGGAAGAGATTCGAGCCAACGAGTCTGACGCTTAGCGGTATAAGTTCGTAGAATTTGACCAACGGTCTTATTTGTCCTCTCACTTCTTCCATCTGCTTGAGGGTGATACACTGAAGAACGGTGGAACGAAATGTTGAGTCTTTCAATCAGAGCTTTCCAGAATTTTGATGCCCATGTTTTGTCCCGATCACTGATAATCGATTTCGGTGCTCCAAATGTCCCAAGCCACGCGCCAAAGAATCGTGATGCAGTTTTCTCGGCAGTGTCGCTTTGGTTCGTAGGAATAAGGCGAGTAAAACCAGTCAGTCGACACGTGCATGTTAACAGCATGTCGTAGCTGTTGATCTTGGGTAAAGGACCGATGAAGTCAATGGCGATGTCAGATAGCGGTGTAGTGGGGACATGCGGTGTTCTCATTCGTCCATTGGGAAGTGAGGTGCGTGATTTTGTCTTCTGACAAGTCTCACAGGATCGCAGTCTAGACTCCACGTCCTTGCTCATTCTCGGCCAAAAGAAATCTAGTTGAAGCGTCGCGACCGTCTTCAGTAGCCCCAGATGACCCACTTGTCTGTGAGCCTCATCAATCAATTTTGAACAAAGGTCAGTCTCTTTTGGGATCAGAAGTTGTCCGTCGATGAACGGGAGACCATCGTCGGCGTAGCAGTCATCCCTCAAAGGCAGTCCACTCTGAACCGCCATACAGAATGGGTCGTTGTTGTACCCCGATACAATGCGTTGCTTGAATTCGTCCGATAGCGACAATTGTGACGTCAAGGCTGCAACCGTTTTGATGCCCAATTGGTGGTCGTCTAAGTCCTTCCTAGAAAGAGCATCAGCTACGGAATTATCTTCTCCCTTCACATATTGGAAATTCAGATCGAAGTTTGCCAGTTGTTCTAGCCAACGCGCTTGACGTCTGCTAAGTGATCTCTGCTTCAGTAGGTAAGTCAAGGAGTGGTGATCACTCATGACATTAACCTTCATGCCTAAAAGTAACATCTGCCACTTCTGCAGAGCATGTATCACTGCAAGTAACTCTTGCTCGTGAACTGGATAGTTACGTTCGGCCGTTGACATCTGACGAGATTTGTATGCTATGGGGTTTGCTAGTTTCCATTCCTTCCCTTGGAATAACGCTGCACCTAAACCCGCACCGTTGGCATCTGTAAAAAGCCAAAGAGGGTCAGGTGAGTCAAAGTCAACGTTTTTCAAGCACGGCAAGGTCGTCATAATGTGTTTAATATTTTGAAATGCTGATTCTTCTGCTTCCCCCCACTTGAAGTTCTTTTTGTCGAGTTTACTGCTGGTAAGTGGTGTGAGTTTTCCTACATATTTTTCAAGGCCAGAGACGAATTTTTTCATCCACTGTACTGTACCCAGAAACTTCCTCACCCCTTTCGAATTCTTAGGAGACTCCCATGTGCGAATTTTTTCAATCTTCTCTTCGTCTGCTCGTACCCCGTCTTTTGAAATGATGTGTCCTAAAAATTTCACTTTGTGGCGAAAAAGTTTGGTTTTCTTACTGCTACAGTATAGGTTTGCCTTCCTTAAACGCTCCAATACTAATTTAACATGTTTCATGTGTTCTTCCGTCGAATTTGAGAAGATCACAATGTCATCCAGGTACACAACACAAACTGTATTGACCAAATCACCAAGAGCCTCTTCGAGTCGTGCTTGGTGAGTTGCAGGCGCATTCGTGAGGCCCATGGGCATCACACACCATTCGTAAAGGCCCCATGGAGTCTTCACCGCTGTCAGTGGTATGTCGGCCTCTCGCATCCGGGTTTGAAAAAAAGCGTTTGTTTGATCCAGTAACGAAAAAACCTTCCCCGTAGCCACCAGTCTGACCAACTTGTCCACATTGGGAAGAGGTGAACGGTCCCTGACGGTCACACTGTTCAAGGTGCGGTAATCACATACCCACCTTGGAAGTTCCAAAGGGTCCTTCTTTGGAATAATCAGGCTCGGGGAGGCGTATTGGCTTGATGAGCGGCGAAGCCTCCCGGCAGCGATGTGTTGATCTAAAAGCTTCTTCCACGCTGCCATGTACCTCGCCGGATAAGGGTATTGTCGCTCATTAATCACCGCATTTTCATTGGTCAAGATAATCTTATGCCGGACAGTTGATGATGCATCTTGAAGTTTCTCCGGGAATGTGCCATCCGTGAATTGCCCTTTTTCCTCTGCTTCATCTGAGACAGCAGGAATGTCAACTGGGAATAAATCCTGATATTCTAAAAGGAGAGACTCCTCCCATGTCTTCCACAGTTCTCCCTCACTCGGCCGTAATGGTTCATTTTTCTCTCGAAGGCAGTTAGCCCATTGCTTCCAATGTTCATCCTCACGTCTCTCTTTGTTCTCAGCAGCCTTGGCACGCAAAGATTCCTCAAAGTCATTTTTCAATTTCATTTCTTGTCGGTGATCATATAAAACTGCGGATGAGATTTCACTAATTACAGCGCATTTGCCGCAAGAAACAGATAAGTTGTGACAAGAAAGAAAAGGAGCCCCAAGAATCATATCGTATGAGGAGCCTAAGTTTCCAATTTTTAAGTAAGTTCTATCAAAACAAAGACCGGTGGAAACATGTTTCAAGGACGCCATTGTGAATTCTGTAAGTAATGGAGCTTGTCCTCCTGGTTCTAAAGCTAACCCCACAACAGTTGGTCGGACAAGTTTTCGACGTTGAAGTTTCAATGAATCAATCAGGCGGTCCGAAATTAAATTAGTTTCAGATCCTGCGTCCGCCAAAGCCTGGACAGTAGAACCATTACAGGTCAGCTCCAAGATTACCACAGGTTTTGAGACAGGTTGGTCCACGTACCCTGCTTCTTCAGGTCCGAGTTCTTCAGCTGGTAAGTCTGCAATCTCCCTTAGTTCACGATCAATCTCCTCATATGCAGCCACTGTGGTCGAGTCGTATTCAGGAATGATGGCTGCTGATACATTGTTTCGAACCGGTCTTCCGGCAGGCGGTTGAGTTGATCTTCCAGCTGAAGGTGCCAATTGAGCTCGTGGCGGGGTGTAGTTAGCAGGTTTGGGGGGTGCTTTGAAGCCTGGTGGGAAATTGATACGTTCTTTCGAAAGAACTCCAGTACATTGCTTGTGTTTGCTTCCGCATTGTTTCTTGCAGAAGTGGCATAATCCTGCCGAGTCTAAATAGGAGTGAATTTTCCATAAAAAATTCTCTGGTGGTGGAGCGCGATTCTCCGGAGCATGACGAGTCGGTGTTGATGATAAATTGTGAGTCGCGGACGGGGTGACAGTACGTTTCTGGATGACTCGCTTCACCACTAAGTCTTTGTAGATAATATCTACTCGTTCCTCAAAGGTATTAAAGTCAAGAGGTTGACGCTTATCAATTCCATCTAATCTAACCGATGATTTCAATTCAGGTAACATCCCAAGAATGATGTGGGAAATGAGAGTCGAATCGTCGAGTACCACCGTGTCATGATTCATTAAAGACTGAATAGAACGAGCCCTGGTGCTGTAGAACTTGAAATCTTCGTTCTGAGACATACGCAAGAGGAGGATCTTTTCTCTTAGTTTGTTGTTCCAGTCAGAGGGTAGAGCTGCTCGAAAAAGACGCTCTTTAAAGTCGCTCCAGGTACCATCTTTGAAACTCTCGACATTGTGAGCCCAGAAAGATTGTAAGTTTGTCTTGAGGAGGTATGAACCGGTGAGAATAATCTTGTCTTGATCTAATTCAACCTTCTTCACGAGAAAAAAAATTTTTAAAGCAGTAAACCATTTTAAGAATGCTTCCGTGTCACGATAAGGACCCTTAAAAGTCGGTCCATCAGATGATTTGAATCTAGTGAGGTCGATTCCCCGAGAACTTTCTTGAGGTTGTGGTGCCGATGGACTGGGTGTTGAGTTGAGTTGTAAGTTCAATAACCTCTCTTCTAACCCCGCCACTCTCTCCGCTGATTCTTTCGCAGCCGATATTCGATCTTCTTCTAGTTGAGCAATCCGTCTCGCAGACTCATTAGCTGCTTGAATGCCTGCGTTTTGAGCTGTTAAGATGGCACGGAGCAGGTCGTCCATGGACGATGTAGGCGCTGGAGTATCCTGTATACCGCCAGTCATCGTTTCGCCGTTTCGAAGAGAAGAAGTTTTTGCGGGGACGTTGCTCTGTTGATCCAGTTGGAGTCGTATCTCCTCTCTTATAAGTTGAGGTAGACGCGGTGGGGGAGGTGGGGGTGTTGTTGGGAATGATCCCGGAATGGATCGAATTGGTGTTGATGGGGGGGTTGGGTTATAGGGTCTAGCCGTAGCCGGCAATTTACGAATCGGCAAAGACGCTGCGCGAACTATGTCCGTGGTATAGCGATTTGCTTCTTCAAATGTGCGTTGTTGAAAACGGGGCGGGGGTTCAGAAGATCTCAGTTTTCGTAGATAAGCTTCCGGGTCGTCCACTCGATCTAGGAGAGGTTGAGTTGTACTACGAGTGGAACGGGGGGAGGTCATGTAAGGGTGTTCTAAGTTTAAAGGGTTGAACCGAGAAAATCCAGGGATGTATGGTGGCTTATGCAGGATAGATAAGGTTCTTAAAGTAAATCGATTCGGGTGAACTTCACTTTTATTCGAGCTTGGTTCAAGAAAAAAAAAGTGTAAAGGACTTCTATAAGTCCTCACTAAGATAACTTCTGTACGGGCTCGGGCTACGGGATGAGGGAACTTGAATCCAATAAATGGATTCGACTGATGTCTAGAACCAAATGATAGCAAGATTGATTACTGGCTCAAAAGGATGTGAATCATACAATCAGTCGTGATTCCCTCTAACGGGTATAAATGAGAAAATAGAAAAGATAACAATAAATGAAAAGAATTATAATGAAATGCTCACCTGGCTCAAAAGGATGTGAATCATACAATCAGTCGTGATTCCCTAGAGAGCCAGAATTGTGCGAGATGGATTTGAAAGATATAAGAAAGTCTATTAGGTCTAATCTTGTATAAGTGTATGTTTATATCTGTAATGATGTCTTCGACAGCGTTACATTATCCTTCATCATAATTTCACATCAATACCCTTTTTAATTTAGTCTTCTTTCTTCTTCATCTATTACATCAACCGGAAGTCCTTGACTCGTAATATCACAGCTTACGTATATTCTACTCCACAACGAGGTATGTTAGAATACCACGACACGCCCCCTCAAGGACTTCAGGGGGAAATATGCTTGAGGCCCAGAAGTTGTCGGAGATAATAGAACTGCTGTCAACCTAAAGGTTTGGTCAAATGATTGGCACTCATCTTTCCCATGGGACAATGTTTAACAACCATAGCACCCTGTTTCACAACTTCTCGTATCCAATGATACTGGATCTCAATATGCTTTGTTCTAGCATGAAAAATAGATTTCGTGGTGAGATGGATGGCTCCCATGTTGTCGCTACTCAGAACAGTTGGATTCGGGTCCTCAAAACCAAACCTTGCAAGCATGCCACGTAGCCAAATGAGCTCTTGACCTGCTTTGGTAATAGCACGATACTCCGCCTCCGTTGAAGATAGAGCCACAGTAGGTTGAAGACGGGATTTCCAAGAAATAGGCCCACCAGCTAGTTGAAAGATATAACCTGTGGTTGACCGTCGTGAATCTCGATCTCCAGCCCAATCAGAGTCACAGTGCGAAATAGGTAAACTAAAACTTTTCAGACCAGTAACCGAGGTAGAAGAAGACGAATTCCCTTCATAAGATATGCCCAGATTAATTGTTCCTAAAAGATACCGAAAGACATTAATAACAGAATCCCAATGTTTCCGAGAAGGTGAATCTAGATGCTGTGACAACACTCCCACCGCGTAGGATAGATCCGGCCAAGTACACTGAACCAGGTACATTAACGAACCGACTGCACTGCGATAGTCAAGACCCTCAAGTTTGAAAGCGCTAGCTTCGTCTTCACTCGAGCGGTATAACTTCAAGCCAGCGGGAAAGGGAGTGGAAGCTGGTTTCAAAGTAAGCATGCCAAAGCGTTCCAACACAGCGCGTGACAAGGCCAATTGTGTGATAGTGTAGCAGTGAGGAGCTTGTCTGATGATTTGAATTCCAACTACCGTCGTGGCTACTCCCAGATCCTCCATCTCCCACTTTTTGCTGATTTCGATTTTAAAAGTAGAGATGTCGTTTCCCGTAATGGCAAGATCATCAACGTGAACATAGATTGCGGTAAATGTGTTGGAAGTGGTGCGTGTGTAGATACATGGATCAAGAGGGCATTGTTCAAATGCAATACTAAGCAGAAAATCAACCACCTCCTCATACCAAATCTTTGGTGACTGACGCAATCCGTACAACGACCTCTTCAACCTACACACCTTGCTCTTAGACCCCTTGATGAAACCCTCAGGTTGGTACATATAAACTTCCTCGTCTAAAGTTCCATTAAGAAAAGCGGTGACTGCATCCATCTGGTGTATTTGCCAGCCTTGAAGTGCAGCAAACGCAATGATGAGTCGTAGCGATGAGGGTTTACCAGTGGGAGAAAATGTCTCATGGAAGTCAATACCTTCACGTTGCATATTACCCATGACAACGAATCTGGCTTTGAACTTCGAGACAGTACCATCTGTGTTGAATTTCTTGCGAAAGAGCCAGAAACCTCGCAACACATTCTTATCCGAAGGATGATCAACAAGCTCCCAAACTTCCTTATTGGTCAAAGAGTCAATTTCCTTCTGACACGCACGTCGCCAACACTCAGCTTCCGGTCCATTGATAGCAGTCCTAAATGATTTTGGTACCGGCACATCAACCACAGAAGCAGAAAAATCCTCTGAGAGTATAGCAAAAGCTGAAACATAGGTGCAGTCATCGAAGTAGACATGACCACCCATGCCTTTGTAAGTAACAGGCTCCCTAGCACGACCTGAACTACGAGATGGAGCTGCAGGCGTGGGGACTGGAGTTGGTACACCGGCAGTAGGTGTGTGAATACCGGGTAAGTCGGTCGGAGGTGCTACTAGATCCTCATCTTCACTGTCGTCTTCTTGATTTGATAGTACTTGAAAACGATTAGGGGATTCTACTGAAAGGTTAGGAGTACATTCATCGTCAAAGACTAACGGACATTCAGAAGAGCTGTTGTTTCGATACGGAAAGACAGTTTCACAAAAAGTAACGTTGTGACTGAGTAAGATCTTGCGTGTTTCTAAATCAAAAATGCGATAGTTAAAATTATCATCTTGAAATCCTAACAGTACTCCCTCATTTGTACGTGAGGTAAATTTGCCATCTCTGGCTTCTTTTCTGACTAAGACATGAGCTTGACAACCGAAAACTTTGAGGTGACTTATGTTTGGTTTTCTGTAATACCAAAACTCAAAGGGAGTCTTTCCACTAGGTAAGGCAGAGGTAATGGAACGATTGATGATAAATACCGCAGTAGCACATGCCTTGTACCAGAAACTTTGAGGTACGCCCGACTGCAGCATCAGAGATCTTGCACGAGTCGTGACCGTTGGGTTACCTCTCTCCAATACACCATTCTGTTCAGGTGTGTAGCTGGCAGTGAAATGAAACACAATACCCGTAGTTTCACAAAACTCCTCCATGATAGCATTCACGAACTTGCTTCCTTGGTCCATGGTAAACTGAATAAGGCGACAGCCGGTTTGTCTCTCTGCCAAAGCGATGTATTTGATGAAAACACTGAAAACTACTTCTTTTGATTTATTATTTAGAGGAAAGATATGACGAAATGAGGAAAAGTCGTCGGTAAACAAAATATAGTATGATTCATTGTGAATACCAGATACACGATTGATCCCACTTAGATCGACATGCACGTTCTGAAGAAAAGAGGAAGCTTGTGGACGAGTGCCAGAAAATGGAAGTTTCTTGGACTTAGACTGAATACAGATAGGACAGGAAGGCGTAGAGGTAGAATTAAAGTTACACAACCCTTCCAGACTATCATGTTTGATCATCTCGTTCAAATACTTGTGACTTATGTGACCTAATCGTTGGTGTTGAAGATCGCATGAGTGTGTGTTATGTATAGGTTGATTCTTTGAGATGACATCACTCACAGGTTTGAGAGATACCAACATGAGATTACCGGAGAAGGCACCATTGAAAAGTGCACACTGACCCATGACTAAACTGAAACAATCAGGGCTATTTGAGTTGATAAGAGTTACGACTCCCTTCTTTAATAAAGCTCCTCCAGCTATGAGGTTCCTACTTAGCTCCGGCACATACAGACAATCTGCCAGAGTAAAAATAGTCCCATCACCGGCTCTAAGTTTGACAGAACCGGTGGAATGAACTGCCAGAGACACATCACCCCCAGCTAATCGAAGACGCTTGTTTAAGTCTTTGAGCGGCTTGACAGTAGAAGCATCGAAAAATGATAAGTCATTGAACATATGGTGTGAAGCACCAGTGTCGTTTAACGCCCAAATACCTTCAGTAGGGGTTACTGAAGATGCCGTAGCATCGAAATCGACCAGCTCAGATCCTTGAGCGCTTGGTTGGGTGGACTGAGTAATGCTGGCAGGTTGATATTCAAAATTCGGGTCAATGGGTACTTGTACAAAAGCTTCAGAAACGTTCACAACAGGGATTACAGTGGAATTTTCTGAGACCGGATTGAGAGGTTGATCGATGACAGGTAGATATTCTATCAAGAAAGTCATGGCGTGATTTGCCAAAGAAAACGGAGGTCTGACAATCTTCACACCTCGAATAGAACTAGACGAGTCCACATGATTTGCTTGTTGCTGAGAAAAGTTTCTTCTTTTGAACTTCTTCTTTTCATCTTGTCTGGACATCCATTCTTCTCGTTTAGCAAAATTCGAAGGCTGTTTGAAACATTGGTCGGGTTTGTGCGGGTTTTGAAAAGTGTTGCCCACACATCGATCGACGGTACATTTAACAAGATTACTAGGTTGAGCGGAATAGTTAGAAACATGATGACTTGATTGAATCAGAGAAGGTGAAAGATATTGTTGTTCATCTTTGTGTAATAAAAGCTCCTGTTTAACTTTTTCAAACGTAAGAGGTTGTATAACTCTGTAGATTATAGCAATTGTAACCTCATATCCAGGCTTCAAACTCTTGATCAATGTACGAGCAACTTGTCCATCTTGCATAACACCTTTGTACTTTCGGAATTCTCGTAACAACGAAGAGAACTTATCAATATGTACTTTCAATGAATCGGTTCAAAGCTGAGTCATAGAGTGTAAAGCTGTTTCGACGTGCTTGAGCTTGGCTTCGGAGATGTTTGAATGATAGTCTTTGAGATGTTTCCAAAGAATAAATGGGTCGTATTGAATGATCATGTTCTCGTTAGTTAAGGCATCACGAGCTCGTTCACCATTTATACCATCGCATTTGTTGAGTATCCATGTAGTAATAAGAAATTTAATCTTCTTATGTTTCTCTTCAGAAAGAGACGGATCTACATAATCAGCAACATCTAAGTAAGATTCATAACCTAATGATTCGATTGATTCATGTATTAACAAGTGCCAATAGTTATAATTATCATCAGTAAGATCATTTTTGATATTGAATTTACTTAGAGAAGCTGTAGTGCGATGAATAAACTGTTGTAAAGGAGTAAGAGATTCTAACGTAGTATTATCGGCAGACATAGCAGTAGGAGGAAGTTTAGAAGTCAAAACAAGGGTCTTTAAACCAGATGAACGTTTTACAGTGGCGGTTGATTTAACAGAACTAGAAGTATCTGATTCCGCGGAGGATTCAGTATCCGTAGATTCGATATCGTGGTTGTCGTCTTCAGTAGATTGCATACGAAAAATGAAAAATCGTTGGAATATTGAGAGTGCTTGAAGAATATCAAGACTCTTGCTACCATGTAAAGATGAGTAGTGCTCGAGAACAATATAGTGGCTAAGCCGTTATAGATGAATGTCCTGGGGTAATCAGGTACTGATGTAAGTAACGGCACAAGCCTCAAAGAGCTTCGAAGAGCACTGAAAATCAGAGACAGACCTGTGCTCAAGGCAACAGGGATCGTACGCAAAGGTAGAGATGATGTGTGAGCAATAGATAATAAGAAAGAGTTTCTTTTCGATCATGAATAAGTAGTATACTAACCTGGGGTAATCAGGTACTGATGTAAGTAACGGCACAAGCCTCAAAGAGCTTCGAAGAGCACTAAAAATCAGAGACAGACCTGACCACAGCACACATTAGTATGATAGAAAAATAGGAAAAAGAGAAAGAGAGATATAACAAACCTGTGCTCAAGGCAACAGGGATCGTACGCAAAGGTAGAGATGATGTGTGAGCAATAGATAATAAGAAAGCTAATGGTGTCATAGAATCAAATTAAATAAAAGATAATTAGGACGATGATTTGTGAGTAAAGATAGCAAGAGAAACACTTACAGTTTCTTTTTGATGAGGAAAAGAAAACTGAGTGGTACAAGGGTTTCATTATATATACTTGCTTGTACAAACTAGCATATGTACGGATATGAAATGAAAAGAAATATGAAATGAAAAGCTCTCAGGTCACAAGCGACCTATTCCCAATTAGTAAAAAGAGAAACACAACTCCCGCAACCATCATTCCTTAACCGTGCTCATTATCCTTCATCATAATTTCACATCAATACCCTTTTTAATTTAGTCTTCTTTCTTCTTCATCTATTACATCAACCGGAAGTCCTTGACTCGTAATATCACAGCTTACGTATATTCTACTCCACAACGAGGTATGTTAGAATACCACGACACTTTTGACTCCCATATGGCTGCAGCACAGGACTTATGGATTGACCAGTGCGTTGATTGATATTGTGAACGATCACAGACTGTCACTATTCCACTTGGTGAAAAAGTCAAGAACAATGCTCAAGAGTTTTTCAACAAGTTGAAATCTGCCATCAACTATGTTTCAAACCAACATCAGCAAGATCCAAAGATTATCCATATGATCAGTGACCTTTGATAATCCTTTTTTAGTTGTCTGCCCTTTTTTTGACACCTGTGGCCACTGGTGGCAGTTTATGAAATGAAGCAATAATTACCAAAATTCATGATTTGTATGATAGTTGAGTGTGTATACACCGTGTCTGTGTAGGCTTTGCTACACTACGGTCCAAACTTTAAGGGCAAATATGTCTTCAAAACACCCTCAGTATTGACATTCGAGAAACATGGAACTTTACCTACCAGTGACAAATGCGTTATATGATTGTGATGTAGATTTTGTGTTTTTGTAGAAAAAATGTAAATTCAATGTATTTCTTATTGTGATTTGAAAACATATACGCTTGAGGTATCTCGATACCTCATCAGAACATAAATTAACCACAACATAAACTAAACGTGCCCATTACAAACTCAACAGGTACTTCCTATATAGCTTCCATGTTTAAAGTAGACTAGAGTAGACTGCTGTAGATTGTTCAGCTTCTGATACCAAGTCCCCAAGCGAGGTTTGACTTTTGGAAAACCAAGTCATATGAAGTCGAGTCATTTCCCTTTTGGCAACAAGTCACAGATCTCTTTGCACATCATTCCGCTCTTCCACTTGTTTTTATATGGTTTCTTCTTTGTTTTTCTTTCTTTTTGCCATCCTGCTAACATATCCATTCTCTCCCATTTTCCTTCTGACTCAGGTTCTCCGAGTCCGCAAAGGTCCTCAATCCGATAAGGTTAAAAAACATAAGCATCCAATCTGTGATACACCAAGATACGCCAGTCTGCCTTCGTCTGCTTCGTTTTGAATCCTATGTTGACCAAGTTTTCTTTTTTCTAAATCGTTCCATTCTTTCCACTCAATTCCTTCTTCACAATCTGTACCATTCACACATCTCTCCCACGCAGCTCTCAAACCCTTCTCCAGATTAGTGATCCGGCGTATTGAATACTACTGAATAACACCGATCGATCTCGCGTCTCGAATGATCAACGTCGCAATAGAGCCAACTCGCTCATTCCCGCAGTCAGATAAGCAAGCACCTTCTGTGGTTCTTGCTCGGGAGTGACCATTAGCGACACCTGATAATTGAGACTCTTTGCTAGCTGAATGGCTTAATCTTCATACTCATCGAGGTATAAAGCCAAGATGGTTACTGCAAATGAATTCGAAGATGCTGATTTAATTTGGGATCAATTTAAACATGATATCATCCAAAGGGTTTTAAGGTATGGTGATGTACTTGTTAAGTAAGTGTTTTATGAAAATGATCCTTTTTGCGGGATGGGTTTGGGCAAGG
>NW_006768826.1:203277-251199 GCF_000204055.1 Melampsora larici-populina 98AG31
CGCAAAGGTCCTCAATCCGATAAGGTTAAAAACATAAGCATCCAATCTGTGATACACCAAGATACGCCAGTCTGCCTTCGTCTGCTTCGTTTTGAATCCTATGTTGACCAAGTTTTCTTTTTTCTAAATCGTTCCATTCTTTCCACTCAATTCCTTCTTCACAATCTGTACCATTCACACATCTCTCCCACGCAGCTCTCAAACCCTTCTCCAGATTAGTGATCCGGCGTATTGAATACTACTGAATAACACCGATCGATCTCGCGTCTCGAATGATCAACGTCGCAATAGAGCCAACTCGCTCATTCCCGCAGTCAGATAAGCAAGCACCTTCTGTGGTTCTTGCTCGGGAGTGACCATTAGCGACACCTGATAATTGAGACTCTTTGCTAGCTGAATGGCTTAATCTTCATACTCATCGAGGTATAAAGCCAAGATGGTTACTGCAAATGAATTCGAAGATGCTGATTTAATTTGGGATCAATTTAAACATGATATCATCCAAAGGGTTTTAAGGTATGGTGATGTACTTGTTAAGTAAGTGTTTTATGAAAATGATCCTTTTTGTGGGATGGGTTTGGGCAAGGGATCAGTGATTGATTTTCTTTGGTTTTTTAGTTTGGTTCGATGATTATGTTGAGGATGGAACATCAAGATTACTAAAATTGAAAAATTTGTTTCATAAGTGAGTAAATTGATTCTATTATCCCTTTTTTGAAAAGTTGCTACCCTTTCATCAATACAAACTGATGATTTTGGGGTTTCTCTTCCCTACCAAAATCGATGTGGACGTGGGTCAATGGTCGCTTACGTTGGATCAAAAAGCTACCACCGCCATCACAAGCCAGGTATGTGGTTAGCAAGTTGACCTACCCATCCGCTGAGCTCTTGCTGATGGAATTTGTGTTTAGATTCAAAAATCTGGTGATGGAGACCGATCGCAAGGTTTTTGATGGTACTTGCACGTTTGCAGCCATCATGACAACACACAAGGATGATATAATTCTTCCTGACAAAAACAAGGGGGAGCAAACATGAACTGAATATTGACTGATTGTGAACCAACTTGTTATCTTATTTTTCTTTTCTTTTACTTTCCTTTATTTTAGTTTATTTTCTTTCACTTTCTCTTCTTTTATGGGTTCCTCCAACTACTTCTTTACATTAAAGAACTTTTTGTCGATCGAAGATTGTCGTTCCTCTTATTTCTGTTGCGCATCTGGAATGTATACAGCCTCTGATGTTACTACATTTGCTGTGTATCAACCCAGTTTGCATGGTATCGTGACCCAAGCGAAACGAAATGCAAGCTCCAGTATGGAGCGCGCTCACTGGATTAAAAAACACGGAATCAAAAATATATATACAAAAATAGCGGCTATACAATAAAATCACAATTTGAATTGAATCAAACTGAGACCCGATTAAAATCTGGGGTGGATCCATGTTCCAGAAACATACGACTTATGTAAATGAGATGTGCAGAATACATTTCACAGATGTAGCTAAAAAGATTTTGTCAGCAATATGTTGCAAGTATGTCTGACTTTCATACTTGATACGTTCAGCATTCATGCTGATTACATAACAATTATGTACGACAAGTGTTGAGCAGAGATAAACAAAACATGTTCGCAACGTAACCACATATGTTTACGTCACGTTTTTACTGGGGGTGTTTTCAAATCATCAGGAAAACATTGTTGAAACAGATGGTGAAAACATGTAAAAATTACGAATATTTTGATCCGTAGTGTAGTCGACAAGCGCACACCAACTCCCTTTGAGGCAGAAAGGGAAGTCGTGCGCGCTCGTCGACGAGCGAACACTACCCGGACACGGTGTATAGTAACATGAAAAAGCTTCAGGCTCCATGCAATAAAATTGACATCAATAATTTTTGGCCTTGACCCAGGATTATAGGTAAGTAAAATGAAAGGTAGGCAGGCTTGATTTCATACACACCATCATATAGCTGGTACTCACTTTTCAGCGTGCTTTGCTGAGGGAGGCTCACATGAGACCCATCAGATGACTCTGTCAAGACAGTGGAAGCCTGATCCCCATCATTAATCAGTCTGCTGACTGACACCAGACTGGCTTTCTGGCAATGATTTCACTTCATCAGATCTACAAGCTCCAAAATTAGGGTATACAAATATCATTCTGGAAATTCCCAGACAATTTTTTCCAGAACAATAGAAGCTTCCTGGTGTTCTAGAAAACACACGGTGTTGGTTATTCAAAGCTTCATAACAGTGACACCATAAGTTCGGAACACATCCATAAAAAACTTCTGGTGTTCTAGGAAAACCCTTCTGGCAATTTCCAGAACCATATTTGTATACCCTATGTGTAAGAGATGAGTCGGGCTGGCAAGTGTTTTCTCTGATCAGAGACTGATCTTTCTGAAGTTTGATTACTGGAGCTGGGTGAGCCTAGATGAGCTCCAACAAGTTTGCGCCACACAGGTTCAGGCTTACATAGTACGTTGATGAATGGACCATCTTCCACTTTGATTAAACCGTGTTGAAGCCTCTTCGAGAATGTCAGGGTGGGGAGACGTAGAAACTAATTTGGGCTGCTGAGCTGAGTCTACATGAATTCGAGGATAGGAGATAAGGTTTGTATGATCCTATTCGCTGAATTCACAACATCCTTGATTGGTCTTCACCTTTCCAAAAAGCGAAAGATTCATGTGATGAGCGCTATTACGATTTATATATTGGTTTTAGATCGCGCTTATTACCTTGCTTTCATGTGATTCATGTTCTCATCGTGGCTGATATAGAGCCTCCGAAATTCGAATAAGCTGCCTTTGTATTTATTTACCCTACTCGTGGTCAGTTTAACTTCTTTGCTTGATCTTTGTTCTGTGGTCCTTGACTCTGACCGAGCATGGTCTGTGGTTCACCGCGGCTGTAGAGAGTTGTGAGTCCATGAGCTGTATCCTGTCAGCTGTCCTTGCAGACTGTATTACTTAATCTTATTCTCAACCACAGTCGATCGAAAAAACCGTATGTAACATCAACGCTAAATTCAAAACTGTGTATGTATCACGATCTGAGCTCATATCTCAATCAGGTTTCAACTTCCCATTCATCTCCCGCTCTTGGGCTTTCCAATTAGAAATACTCAATTCAAGCATTATTTCATTTAATATACGTATGGTGTATTATTTAAATTCTTCTAACTAAGACCTACGTACACCTCTTTACCTGTCTACCCCTACTGTTTAATTTACTCTCGTTCTTCCTCTTTAAACTCAGACAGCTTCTTCTTTCCCAAGCCAATTTTATATTTTTTCTTCGACCGAATCCCTATTTCATTTTTCTCCGTTTGCATCATCATCTTCATCATACATACCTCTCATTCTCTCCTTCAACTTCGTTTGTCATTCGCCTTTCTCTCTCTTTCCTCCCTTGTGTATCGTTTCTGACCAATCTTTCGTTTTCTCCTCGTCATCCACACGTCCCTCATTTCAAATTCACAACCTCACTCCTTTCCCTTTCTTTACCTTCACACTCTAGTAGATTTTCGGCATGTCTGCTATCACCGAGTCTGCTCCTAATCTTCCTCCCATTTCGGTCGGCGAATCCTCGATCGCTCCTGCGGAAGCTGCCGCTGCCGCTACCCCTGCGCCTGTCGAGGTTTGTCTCACCCTTCGCTTATCTACTGACTTCCATACTTAACACTAACCCTTGTATTCTAGTCGTCTGAGGTAGCCGAAACTCCTGCTGTCGAGGCCCCAGTCGAGGAAGCAACAGAAGCCCCTGCTGCTGAGTCGGTAAGTAGCCTTCCTTTTCTCCGAGGTCTCCCTCCAATGATTCTCATGTCTCTCGTTGTTAGGCCACTGAGACTCCCGCTGCGGAGCCCAAGGCAGACGAAGCTCCCAAAGTTGAAGAGGAGAAGAAGGAGAAGAAACCTGCTCGAAAGCCTTTTGCTGATCTTTTGAACAAAATCCGCAAAGTAAGTCTGTTTCCTGCTATGGTTCTATTAAAGTTTCTGATCGTTGTCTTATCTTTTAGCCGCTTGACAAAGCCACCACAGAGAAGAAAGATCCGGAGGCTACAGTTGCTCCTACTGAACAGGAAGCTTCGTCCGCCAACCCCGCGTAAGTACTCAACACCTGTGTCTGCGGTTTTGCGTTACTCATCATGATTTCTACTTTAGCCCCGGTGAACCAACTCCTCAAGTGGCCGAGTCTGAACCCGTTGTTGAAGCGTCTGCCGCCGAGCCTGCACCTGCTGAACCCACAACGGCCGAGAAGGATGTCACTACGCCTCGGAAAGAACGCGGAAATCTTTTCGATAAGATCACTGCATTCGTTCTTAAGCCTAAGAGTCCAAAGGGCAAGAAATCCACTGAGCCGCTAGAAGAACCCAAACCTGCTGAAGCAGCTCTTCCAGCTGAAGTCCCTGAACCCACACCCGAAGTAAGTTTTTCTCTTTGCAACTATTGTTATGCTGGCTAAGAAACTGCGCTGCACAGACTCTTGCAGTCACCGAACCCGCTGCTGTTGCTGAGGTACCGGCTGCCGAGGCTGAGACCCCTGCCGCTGAAACCCCAGTAGCACCTGCTGAGGAAGCGGCTCCGGTCACTGAAACTGCTGAAGAAGTGAAGACGGAAAAGAAGTCGCCAAAAGTAAGCTGCCTTTGCTGCTAAGCTTGGTTGCATCAACTGACTTCTCCTCTTCCAGGACTTGGCTAAACTTGCTCGACGATTTAGCGGACGTCTTTTTGGCATCAATGAAAAGAAGGTCGTTAAGAAGCCCGAGGCTACGAAAGAGGAGGCTGAAGAGACTGCTCCTCCCAAGGACACTGCTCCTGTAAGGTTTTTTGACGAAGCGGACTTGACTCAGAAGCTAATTCTTCCTCCTCATGTAGGCCGAAACGATTGTTCCGGCAGATGCCACTCCTGAGGCTGCTCCAGAGACTGTTGCCCCTGTCGAGACACCGGTGGAAACGTCTACCGCCACCGAAGCCACTCCTGTTATCGCTGCTACTGCATGATAGCGTTTGTGCTACTCCATCGCCTCCCAACTTCCACACCGAGACCATATCTTCTTCACTTATTTACCTTTCTCTGCAATGTTAATTTCTATTTTACTTTTAATTCGACTCTCACTTTCATATACCCCTCGACTCTGCTTTATTTGGAGGCTCGAGGCCCGGTACTTTACGCATCATGCTAGCTGTCAAACACGGATGCTTCAACATGGATTGCGCTTTCAACAACCAGGATTATTATTAACGCTTTTATGTGTCGTGACTGAAGTTTAGTTGAGTTGTTGACCTCGCGTTGCCCATATTGGTACTTGATGCATAAGCTCGATTTTATCTTGTCTCTTTATTGTCTCTGGTGCCACTGCACATTGTTCTTCTATTCACTCTACTGCTCATGCGCGCTGCAATGCACTCTTGTGTTCATGATCATTTTACAAAAGAGGAAAGGACATGGCTTGCAGATTTTGCTCTAAAAATTTGTCCTCCCTTGAAGACTATTGCCTCTGCCTGTACTCTTTTCAAGACTCCGCTGCCTCTACGTGCCCAGTTTTGGAGACTTTGCTGTCTCTACCTCAATGTAGCATTCCTGCGCTCCTCATCCTTGTCCCTGCGATGAGCTCAAATCTGTGTGACAATCAACAAATACCAAGCGAAACCTGAATTTACTCATTTCCTTCTCTTGACCATTGAGGCACCTGTCAAAATGATGGTCGTTACTCGCATATTCTTGAGACGTTGTAAGATTTGAGAAGCATATATTCATTGAAAGAATCACATCAAAACAATCAATGTCATGAAACGTTCGAAGGTATGAACAAGATGATGAATTTCAGAGGATTAACGGGTCCCATTCAAACTAACAACATATATTATTCAATACATAGATTGCATGAGATACGAAATGAATTCATCTCATCACAAACCTCTCCTTTCACATCATAGATCAACCAAAATAGTTGTCGTGAATTCAAGAAGAAATAGGATCAGGTTTGATCGGCTCTTATCTTTTCTCAAGCTTGATCAGAGCTGCTCATACAACAAAGAAGAAAGTAAATTACAACATGCAGAGTCTTAATCGATCCTTTCTGTCCAAGCACTAAGAGGAAAAATGCAAAGATTATGATAGATGATGAAAAGGTGTGAAAGGACTATCAGGTAAAGAATGTCTTAATGATTTTTTCTTGGTAGGTGTTACTTGATAATCATCATGTCGAGAACGAAGAGATGGAGATCGTTGAGGAGAAGTGACCATTGATGGTGATCTCGATCTGCCCAAAATTTTCACTCCATTGATTGGAAGAGGCGATTGAGAACCCATGGAAGAAATCGGCGACTGAGCATAACTAACTGAATTGATTCCTCCTCCTCCTCCACCACCACTCCCGCTGATCTTCCTCCAAGATGAACTTAACTCGGACATCAGACCACCGGTACTTCCTTCCCTAGAGGGCGTTGGAGACTGAGTAACGACCGTGGTTCTTGCCCTCGAACTTAAGAGCAATGGACGAGGTCCTTGCGAGCTACCCATCAGTACTGAACCGGAAGCGATAGGAGATCCAAGGCTACCAGTTGAGGGCGGCGAGTGGATGGGGTCTACAGAGACTGTTGAGGAACTTGAAGATGAAAGTCGCGACCAACGCGCTGATGAGAGAAAACTTTCGGTTCCTGTATCAGCATCGCTAGCCTCATATGGTGATTGGTGATTATATGACTGAGAAGCAGGAGTAGAAGGACTAGGTGGATCAGACATCGAAAGAGACGTTAATTTAGACACGATCGTTGGTGGACGCCATGAGGACGCCAAGATGGTCCAGTTAGTAGCTTGCTTAGAAAATCTGCGAGTTGGACGTTATAGAAGATACGATGAGCCAATAAAACAAGTAGTAAGGGCGGGAGAGGAATTACAGACGTACGTCGCAGCTGTATCACTATCCTTCCAAGCTTCAGCCCGAGTCTTGAGTTTTTCCAACAGACCGCCGTTATGGTTTTCTACTGCACCGTTCACAGGCTCCATTGACCTCTGGTGCTGATTGGTCGGGGACGATGGTAGCGGCGGGCCAAGGTTCGTAGCAGACTTGGACTTATACCGCTGAAGAGATGTCCAGCCAAGCGCATTAAATGGACCAGGGCGATTGTACGAACGTTGATGTGGATGACCATCATGTGCTGATTCCTGTTCTTCGGTCTCGAGTACTGGTGGTAATTGATGACTGGGATGATGGGTCAGATCCGTTGTTGGCTGTTCAGTCGCAAAACCTTTAGCCAATCGACGTTGACGAATTAGTAAGGCGTCCTGAACAATCGTATCTACGTCAAGAGAAGGGAAGCCAGGAAAGCCAGGTCCGGAGCGAAAGGAGCGAATGCCTTGCAGTAACTTGATGGCTGATGCAAAGCTTGTAATATTTAAGATGGTGGGACCGAGCTGGAGCGTGAGAGCACATGCGATATCTACCAAAAAGTCCATCATTTCCTCTTGGTTGGCTACCCCGTGTTGTGACTGAGAAGGATCGAGATTCAAAGTAAGAAGTGGATCCCATAGCCGGATGACGTCGGCTAGATTAAAGCAGTGAGTAAATAGACAGGTAAACCAATTGAAAGTATATAGAGTCGGGTCGACACCGAGTAGGGCTAGATGATCGGAAAGGGAGGGGTGAAGCCACTTGAGTAACGCCCCGTAACGGTCCAAAAGTCGGCCAATACCAACTTGTTGTCGAGTGGTAGGGATTGGGTTTGAGAATTGAATAGGTTCGGTAAACCGTAAAGGTGAACTGGGTCGGTGAGGTTGAAGGAGAGTAGAAGGTAAAGGATTGTCAAAAGATTGTACAAAGATGTCACGGACTGTCGACACGAGAGTGGTAAAGGCCCAGAAAGCATCGGCTTCGACTTTGTCACTCAGCAAATCACTTTCTGATTTATCCTCGTAGCCAACTTGCTGAGGTTTTGTTTGACCAAAGACATAGAGGATCAATGCGCCCAACTCGTTCATTCCTTGAACGTACCCAATGCCAGGATTAAGGGTAGACCAAACATATAATAAACGAGTAAGACAATCATGAAAGGTGTAAGTGAGTCTATCGCCTTCATCATCCTCTGCTTCGTCAGATGCTGGTCGTTGGGATAGCCTAGGAGTGGGTAAGGGATTAGGTAGAGGTGAAGTAGAAGGTGAAGAAGGGCTACAGATTGGACTAGGCGCCTGGATACTGAGGAGAGGAGTGGTAGGCTGAGCATGATATTCAGAGTAAGTGATGATAGGATCGAGTTTGGGTTGTAAGGTGATGAACTGAGCATGGTCTTGATCTGATGATTCGATGTGAGTGGTATGAGTAGGTGAACAGGCGCGTTCGTCGGTCTCATCGAGAGGACTGCTAGTGGTAGTAGTACAGGAGCTTGAGCTTGTGAGAGAGGAACGTTTGATAGAATCGTCTTCCTGATCATCAAATGATGAGTCTTGTTTCTGATTATGAAACGTAGATTCGTGTATGTGATCTTTAGATGATCTTGAAACAGATTGATGTTGATGAGAAGGTTTAGAACGAAGGGGATTTAAACGGTTTAATTGATTGATCAGAATATGAAGTTTGACACCAGATGACGAGTTGAGATTGGCTTTCATAGGTGAACTGAAGAAGGTAAGATTAGCTTGAGTCCGACGAACATCAGCGTCAATAGAGCTGAGAGTTTGATTAATCTGATCGCGTTGAGATGTTTGTTTCGAGTCATTAGGAAAAGAAGAACTAGCAGGTGAAGTGAGATTTGAACCGTTCTGCACAATGTGAGCCAATCAGATGATTAGTTAGGTTTGGTTTGATTGAGAATTCGAAGAAACAAACAAACATGAAGATCGATTTGTTGAACGAGATAACTCATTAACTCATTATATTCAGTTCTTTTGTTATTAAGTTGTTTTGATCGTTTTTGAGGATTTGTTTCAGATGTTAAGTTTAAGAGCAAACTCCAAATGATAGGTCTAAGGTGATTAGGATGATCGGGGATACCTTTTGGAAAGAAAGTAAGGAGAGGTCAGATTGATAAGTTGATTGTTGAGGATGAAGAAAGAATAGGCTTACCATGATTTAATAATAAACCTTGAAGTGATCTTAAGTTAATGGGCTGTTCTTGATTGAATAGTTTGGTGATTGGATGAGAAGTGAATGATGAGTTCATGATACGATTTGTTTTGTGTGTTGAAGTGGTTGTTTGAGAAGTAAAAAGAAAGGAAGAAAGTTATAAAGTTACGAAATGTTTTGTAGAATTGTTCTTAAATTTCATTTCGAGCTGTCTGTCTTTTAGAATTTAATTTGGAGTGTTAAATCTCGCACTGGCATAAATATGTACACAGTTAAATTTGACTTGCAAGTGGGTTCAACTTTATTTATAATGACATAATCCACCACTCGAACTCAGCCCAAGTCAACTCTCACCCTCACTCACTCTGACTCTCGATAACTTTCACCAACGCTTCACATGAACCATGAATCACAATCAAAATGAAATAAGCAATCGATCGATCACCAAGAAAACATTCTTCACTCATGCTGATATAGAAGCTCAACTTCAAAACGTAAGTCATTTCCCATTCCACTCAAAACCAAATCAAATCGACCATTTAATCTAATCGCTCTTGTCGTATACAATCTGTAGCTTTACCTTTATTCTGACTTTTCATCAACCACTCGATCTGGTCATCAAGATCAACTCGATCATCTTGGTCCTATCATTCGTAACATTCATTTATCTAAACA
Organism: Melampsora larici-populina 98AG31; assembly: GCF_000204055.1. Taxonomy (NCBI): domain Eukaryota; kingdom Fungi; phylum Basidiomycota; class Pucciniomycetes; order Pucciniales; family Melampsoraceae; genus Melampsora; species Melampsora laricis-populina. Next base: position 213,026 of record NW_006768826.1, read on the forward strand.
ACAAGATGCATTCTTACGACATCTTCTTAAATTTATGAGAACCAAAGAAGCCGAAATCGAAGCTGTCTGTCATGCAAATCATCAGGTCAACTCATCATTCATTCACTCACTCACCTCTCTTTCTCTTATACATCAAATCATTAAATCAACCCAAATCATATCTTTTACATTTAGGACTTTATAGGATCAGTTGATAAATTATTAAGTGTTCGACAAGGTACTCTATCCCTTCGATCACATGTAGTCAGTCTCGATTCATCACTTCAATCATCAGGTGCTTCTCTAGCTTCAGCTCGTTCTTCATTACTCGATGCAAGAAAAGTGGCATCCAACATTGATGATACAATCGATACCCTTCAAGCTTGTTTACGCGTCCTCGATCTCTCTAAGAAAGTCTCTCAACAGATTCAAACGGGAAAATTCTATTCGGCTTTAAGATCATTAGATGAACTTCAATTCATTCATCTTAAGCCTCTCTTACCATTTGCTGCCTTTGCTGGATATCTTGGTGAAGCACTTCCAAATGAGAAAATTAGAGTTAGAGAAGAAGTCACCAAACAACTCAATTCTTGGTTATATGAAGCACGTGAACGAAGTGGAAGTGTCGGAAAATTGGCGATGGAAGGAATGGAGATGAGGACAAGGAGATGGAAAGCAAGACGAGACCGAGTTAAACATCAGGACTCGGCTTCTTTAGCCATGCTTGTGGATGTCAACACACCGGTCGAGATGGCGGTCAGTGAACGGCATGAATGTGAGTCAGAATATCCAAGTGATCAAGGAGATTTTGAAAATTTTGACTAAATCATCTCCATCCTTTAACTTCAGATAATGTCTTAGAGTCAACTCAATCTCGGATCGATTTCTCACCACTCTACCTGGCCATTCATATCTATGAAACCCTTGATGCCAACGAAGAGTTGAGGAAGTCATTCAGGGACGATCGTAGAGCACAAGCTCATTTGATTGTTTCTTCTACCGCCTCATCCCCATTTTCATTGGAGAACTTGGCTAGCTTAATGGAGTCTATCGTCGGCTTTTTTATCATCGAGGCTCATGTTTTACATACTACAAAGTCTTTTAGGGATGAGACAGATGTGGATAATCTTTGGGAGGAGATGTGTGAACGGGTAGTCGCAATTATTACTGAGGGAATCGGAGGTTGCGAAGATCTCGACATCTTTCTTGGAATCAAGACAAAACTACTCACATTTGCCCAAACTGCTGCGGTAGGTGATGTTTTCATCTCCAAAGCCCAATTTTGTGGCTATCTTACTGACTTTGAAAATCTATAGGCGTATGAGTACCCGGCTACACAATTAAATGTCCTTCTCAGTTCACTCTTTGAACGGTACACCGATCTTTTGCGATGGAAATACGGTACAGATTTTCAGCAGATAGTCTTGGATGATGACCATCAACCAATGACAGTTAACAACGAGGATGAATTTTCAAAGGTAGTAGAAGTGAGCTTCTTACCTGAACAGGGTGAATGGGCTCAAGAGAATTTAATCACGTATGTCTTTTCAGGTTTACGTTAAAAAATCTGGAATATATAATTTGATGTTGAATTCCTTGCTCACTTTAGGGGTGGATATCCAGCCGCTCTTCCGTTCTCTCAGACTTACCCACTTTGTTGCATCGATATTCGAAACTTTGTTACAAAATACTATCATTTTGCGGATGGATTTGTTTCGGCGATGCGCGATACTGATGATGTGCTACGTAAGGTATCTCGTATTCCATATCTTAATTAAACACACGTATCTTAAAAATCTAATTCTTGAACTCGGTCATCATCTATCTTTACTTTGTTCTAGTCACTTGACAAACTTTTGATCAAGCATATCAACGGTCATATCCGTTCTCGAGTTCAAAATACCAGGAATCTGTCACAACTTTCTCAGATTGTAATCAATCTACAATTCTTTCAAACCGCATGTCTCGCACTAGAGCGCTTACTTGTCACCCTTCGGTAAGCATTTAAGAATCTTACTATAGATCATTCCAATCTCAGATACAAGGAGCCCATTATAAATTGACATCGTTCTTCTGATTTGGATTTGGATAATATTCATACAGGGTAACACCGAGGGGTGGATTAGTGAAATTAGATTCATCTCGAGCATTCCAAGCCACACTAAGTTTTTCCGAAGAAACGATCCTATCAAGAGTTCATGCCAAGATTAAAGATTTTTTTGAATTGGCTGAATATGATTGGACAACCGATCGAATGATGGCAGTTGATGAAGATGGTGAAGCTAGTGTATATTTGATCGAATGTATGAATTATCTTAAAACGGTGATGACCAGTGTTTTGAGCATCTTACCACACAACGTTCGAGTTGCGATTCATCTTGGAGCTTGGTCCTATATCGCTCAGAGATTGATGGTAAGACTTTTTTTTTTTCGAAACTCATCTTTCACTTTTCTTGTCACTCTCTAAGATGGTTTTTTTTTTCATTTTCCTCAGGGGTTTTTTGTTGAACGTGAACCCATCAAAATGAGTGATGGAGGGCTATCCTATCTGGCCAATGACATACGTTTTGCAGTCTCGCGTGCCAAATCTGTCAATATCGAAGGTGTTGAACCGATTTTTGAAGAACTGGTTCAGGTTGAGTTATGATTCACTGAAATGCTTGACTTTACTTATTAGTCAAGTTGAACAACTTTTGGAATCATTTATTCACAGATCGTTGGATTACTAGAGAGTCCAGATGTAGGTGGATATCTAGATCCAGATTATCGTGAAATGAAGTACAAGCTAGTCACACCTCGAAGGGTGAGTCATCTTTTTATTATAGATTTGTAATTATATGCTTTATGATGGGGTAAGATACTGAGCCGGGTTATTTAGCTCGCTCCTATCTTAATCAAACTTGTCACTCATCTGAATTCGATCAATTCTGCACCTGATCCTTCAAGGAAAGAAGCAATGGTACGTGATGAACTTTTGAATGCTTTGTTCCATACTTTGTAAATGACTGAGACAATCATACCTTTTTATGTCTTACAGGAAGACGTATTGAAAGCTGTTTCAAGAGCTTGATGAGGATATGGTTGATTATGGGTTGGTAAATGTGTATGTAAATTATTTTGGTTGTAGCTCTGTACATCTGACTTAGTTGAAAGCTATTGAGCTGAAATTGAATCTCTTTGGCTTCAGGTTCAGCTTGAATGACCATCTTGGGTAAACAAAAGTGGAAGACCCCTGTGAGAGCTTTGTATCACATCTTCATGGAGTAGTCAAATTGATGCCAATGCAACCATGAAGGAAAACCTTGGAGACTATTATGTGTAATTACAATTGAATACTGTACTTAGTATGCCATGTGAAAAAAGTGTAATGATCAAGTTGTGAATCTACTCCAAAGGCAACCTATGGTGTCTAGATAGATAAAATTGGTAAAATGAAGGTTGTTGAAGTTTACAATCTTCTTATGTTGATGACTGGGGAATATGTACCCAGTGGTCATTGCTGGCTGCCACATTGTTTGTCAAGCCCAATACCATTACTACAATGTCAGTGCCTCACTCTGGTATTCTTTCTTACTCACTCTGGGAGAAGTGGACTGCCAGACATCACCAAGACACAAGTTAGAGTCATGTTCCATGAGCAAGTACTAACAGACAGGGATGGACCTGGCTGGGCCATGATACCAGCCAAACCAGAGAATTATGGAGATATCCATGCTTCTCTCATGCCTGCCACATTTTTGTTTGACACTCACAACACACATCATTTCCAACTTTCCAAGTCTAAAGTCATCAACTTAAGTAGGGACTGTAATTTTTTTGGATCACCCACCCATCTAGTCTGGACACAGGTAGGTGGTTGATTTCAGCAGAATAATATTGAGACAGCAAAAATCACCAACCCATGCCCAGGCTCCCCCAAACACACTTCTCCTTCTTTGATGAAAATGAGTCAAAGGAGAAGTATCAAGAGAATTGATGACCCTGTCCAATGTAAGACACTGACCCAGGTGAAAGTATGACTAGCTGACTTCAATGCATGACAAAGTTGGTTTGTACCAACACCTAGCACAACTCAGCTCCCAGCACCACACTGATTCCTTATATCAATATCAGTGCTTCTAAAATGCTATGATGTCTACTTGTATGTTGATGCCCCAACAGTCCCACCCAGCCAGTGCATGTGAGTGAGCTTAAACCTTTTGAACTCTGCTCCTACAAATATTACATCATCTTAACCATTATTTGTGTTAGGAATCTTGCCACTTCTCTTCTCATTCTGCAGGTCATCATTTCAAGTGGTTGCATTACCTGTCTGTTCCCAGGCTCTGGAACTGAGAGCAACAACTATGAAAAATGCACTACTATCTTACATTTCTCCTTTCAATTACTATGTCTTTGGTGTGACTTCCCAACATAAACTTCCAAATGACCTATGATGTCTTTACTTCTTGTTTCTACAAAGAATCTCCAAAATTGAATTTAAAGCTGAATATTTGATGTTGCATTCACAGCAAATGATGGTTCAAAACCTTCCAATATTCCATACCAATCATCTCCTTTGGCTTATCATGATCAAGATATAGGCTTGAACCTGCAGAATAACTTAGGAGAGCTTAATGATCAGATTCAAAAATATCTCACAAAGTCATTTGCTAGTACATGCTTGGGGTGATTGACATAAGTGGGGTCTTTATAATCATGTTTCTGTTGATATCTGAGACTGTAGGATGTTTGTATCTTACTATGATTACCCTTTGAAACTTTTTTGTCTACCTCTTTGCTGACCTCTTAGATCATGTTCATCAAAGTCAACTTTTTTGATGTGTTGGCTCATTGTATTCCCTTGTTTTCTGAGCTTGTCTTCCTCAAGTCTTAATAAGGTCATTTGATCAATTCCCAAGATGGGCCTGGAAGTACATACAAGTAATCTTGCACCACATAGAGATGATATGTTTGATATCACAGATGATAATAATCAGCAAGATGATCAAATAAAAAATGACATCAAATTATATAACTTCTCAACGATCAAAGTACAACACATTCTAAATTTCTTTCTGCATGGACTGATTCAATAAAATCCCACCCAAAAAATAAAAAGCTTTCAAAACCCTAAACTTTAACCAAATCTTCACAAGAATAACCCAACACAACATGGTGATCATAATCAAGGACAGACGAAGAAAACAAAGAAAAAAACAAAAAGACAAAAGATTAGGATGTTTATATATATAGACCTAGAAAGACAGAGGATCAAAAATAAATAATCTTAAAAGAGAAAAAAGAATGATAGGGATAGAGTAAAAAAAAGTTTGTCTTTATGCTTTATTTATCACAAAAGATGTTCCAAACATCTTCAAGACAATGAACAATAATGAAATGGATTAAATTCCTGTAAAACCACACACAAGTCTACTTCGATCGTGGTGAAGCATTAGGCCAAACGCCTTCCTCTTTAAACTTTTCAATTTGGTCTTTGATTACTTCCTCAGTCATCGCTGTGTATTTCGGAGTCCAACCGACAACCTTTTTGACCTTTGTACCATCTAGCGCAATGTGATGTTTAGACAAGAGGGCGACTGGTAAAGTGGGCGTAAAAGGAGTGTTGACGATAGGTGGAGTTGATTTCGACAGCATCTCAGGCCATGGTGCAAAGTGCTGTTGAATTCAGATGAGGTTCAATAACGACGCTTAATGAAGACAAAATGAAAGATCAATGGCGCAACAACGCACTTTTTCATTCACATCTTCAATGACGTCAACCATATTGAGCTACAGATTTGTCAATCATTGGTCAGTGATCTCGTGATTTTTCAAGATAGGAAAGACACCAACTTTAGCAAACTGGTTGATGATCTTTCCATAGAACCCTGTCTTCACGCCCACGACATTTCCGGCCATAGTAGCCATCATGCCTTGGGTTGTATCGCCATCGTCGACCAAATTGAACATCGGTGCCGTTACCACTGCGTCTCGGGCTGGCATACCCTCTGGTACCTTCTCTGAAGAAGGTAAGAGACAAGGGATCGGATCTGAGACAGCGTCGCTTCGTCCAGATTTGGCCATCCACTGTGCAAGAGCCCAAAGCCCAGACGCAAGGTCATGAGAATGGAGAGTATGCAACCGAAGATCAGCTGACCAACTAGTCGAGTTGATCCAACCGGATGCAAAAAATGTATGCAGTGTTGTGAGACCAGGAGGACCCGGATAGATGACCGGTAGTAGGAATAGTCCCCAATGGCCGGATTCAAGAAAAAACAGAATGGCACAGATGATAAGATCCGACGAGAGACGGAATTGTAAAGGATGGCACAGATTGAATGAGATCAGACAAAAACCTCTTAAAAGTATAGAACAAAACGAAACCCCCATGCAAGCGAATCATAGCGTGTAGGATGAATTGTGTCTCAAGGACATCTGACTCACAGGTGTTCCATTCGTTCGCCAATGTACTTATAGATTTCGCCAATCAAAAGTCTCGGGGCATCTAGAAGCATGTGTGATGTAATTCAAACCAGTCAGAAGAGCTGACGGAGTCTTTGAACTTCAGGTGAGAAATCATGAAGGGACCAACATCCATCAACCATGTACGGGCCATACAATAAGGCAGGGCGAGCGATCACGAGGTTCAAGCTATCATGAAAGGTACAAAGGAAAAGAGCGGTGATTTGGTAAATGAAAAAGTTGATCGAGTTTTATAGGTGAAAATCCAAAGATGCTGGACTCACGTAGGTAAAGCCGCCATTGCACGCACACCTTCATGAATCCATTTAGAACGCATGCTGAATGGCTTTCCCTCACCCTCCTTGATTGGTTTTTTATTATCACTATGATAAAGGGGCGGCAATTCTCGTACATAAGCCTTCACTTGACACTCAGCTGCGATTCGACCTAATTCTGGTAAGAGTCGAGCAGTACGTTCGATGTGTACACCTTCTTCGACATTATAATCAGTCTCGCCCGTAAAATCAAACACAAAATCGTAAGAAGGTGTCGTAGAAGAAGATGAAGTAGGATCTCGATAAGCCTCTGGAAGCGTGAAAGCCTTGGTACGTGAAGCTGGAATAACCAAATGGATAACCAATGTCAGAAATGCTGTAAGTCGATCGAATTGGTAAACTGAGACTCAACTAGCCACCAACAAGTTAGCTTGCATGTATTCCACACCCTTTGTAGCTGCATCTTTCAAAACTCTTTGGGATTCCTTATCCTATTGATTTCCATATAAACCAATCAAAGCAATGAATCAGTCAGAATTTGAATCAATGTTGGAATCTGAATCAGATATGAGATTAGAAAACCAAGACCCACAACATAAGTGGTGTAAGCATCATCCTCTGGTAAGCACAAGTATTTGTCGACCAATCGAACGTGTCTGACTAAAGGTCTAAAATGTGATGGAATTGATGTGATATAGAGTTTCGATCGATCAGGTTCGGTCGAAATCTTGAACAGTTATTCTTCATTAAACTTTTTTTAACTCACTCAGCAGGAGCTGCAGGGACGAGAAAAGGAAGTAAAGCTCGAGCATGACCATCTTGTAAACCACCTTAATGATAAAAATCAAAACAAACAAAGCAGGACTTTGGATTAATTTGTTCTGAATATCTTGATTGAAAATAAAAGTGAAGTTAAAACTGACCTAAGATTAACACTGTTGGTTTGCTGTGATCGCCAGTGGAAGTCATGATAGAGTTAAGTATGTATGTATAAAAGTGAAGGTGAGGTTTAATTTCAATCAAAAGAAAAATTGAAAAATCAAAGATGTAAAAATTAAAGCAGAAGAAGTGGTTGTATGTAAAAAGCCTTAAAAATGAATCGGATTCAAGTTTTTTTTGATCTACAGATCTTGTCCTGTCTTAAACTCTTCCGGGATTGTCAATGCTCCAAGTGTCAAAGTGTTTGTAGTGTACAACACCAAAAACATTTCAATGCGGATAAAATTATAAAATTAGATTCACATATCATCATCATAGTCAAATATCGAACGATCATATTTAATTTCTATGCTTCCCATCGATCACATAGGCCTCTTGGGTGGGACTCGCGTTCGATCAAAGGATCTCGATCAAAGGATACTTTAGGGCTCATTATATCTGACCAAAACACTTATGTACAGGGGGGCATTCATAGGTGTGTATAGATTGTCATTGATAAATATGTTAAGATGTGTTGGAATTCGTTCACTTTGTCTTGATCACGAATGCAATCACGCTACAATCACCATAGACTCGGGATACATTTTAGAATGGCAGTGTGGCAGGTGTGTGACTTGCAAATGATCAGGTGAATGCTGGTATTGCAAGATTGATCTCTACAGAACTTGAGTCCATTGAAGGTCTGTCACATAATAAATCCTCGGTCGTGTATTCTTGGTCACCTACCTACAGAGGAAAAATCACCTATACTCAAGACTGCACAGGCCAAGATGAACAAATATTTGGGCAAAAGGCTGGTAGTGAATCAACCATTTTTGCAAATTGAGGTACTTGATGAAAAAGAGAGATTAACTTTGAAGAAGATGAAGACAATATTGATTCTGAGGAAGACCTGGATCAAGGATATGAAAAAGAAAAGATGCACCTTTGGTAATGGTGGTACAAACCAAACAAGGTGAACCATTTTTAAATTTCAGTACTGAGCCCTTCTTTATCTGATGCTCAGTCTTCTGTCTATCCTCATTGCAGAACAAACAACAAAGGTGAAGCAAAATAGAGAATACTTTTTCTCCTCTGATAGAGAAGACACCAAAAATCCTGATCAAAAGTCCTTAAGGGTATCCAATCTTGTTCCTGAAGAACATATTAGAAGACAAGATTTTGCCCTTTGCGCCTCATGGAGTGGAGCAAGGTGTGTTCTGACTTCTTATGTTTTCAAATATGAGTGTATCTCTTGACTGTTTTTCTGTGCGCTTGTGTAGCACCAGCTTCAAAAAATCAAGATTGACTTGGAATGTCTCAGCGCACAGCATCAAACAAGACAAAAGATCAAACAGAAACATGTATCAACAGAAGCAGTTGTAGAACAGGGTTCAAAACAGATAAACAAACCAAAAGGGTGAAAAGGATGTGCTGTGGAAGAACAGGAGATGAAGTCAAAGGATGATGGCATGCAGGAGGTTGAGGATGACAGCAAAGTGGAAGTGGAAAATGGTTATGCACGGAGGTCAAATTGCACAAAGTGTAAGAGAGCTTAAGAATCCAAATAATTTTTCTTTTGATTTCTTTGCTTGTTTTTTGTGCAGCCATGATGAAGTCATGTCCTTTTAATGACAGACTGCCTTGGAATTCTCAAAGTCAAATGGATTGAAAGGAAAGAGCAAGTCAAATGGCTTGAAAAGGAAAAATGCAGCTGTGACCAGGACAACATCAAACCGCATGCCTTTGGGCTTCAGTTTGATCATCTCAATCTATTTTTTTGTCTCTTTTATTTTTGTCCTAACATAATTTATCATATTAATAAATCAAATCACATGCCTCAAAATGTGAGAGCAGGCTTTGATTGTGAGAACAGGTCTCAATGTCCAGTAATATGTACACAATTTTTGTTTCAAAATGCCTTTGCCATTTTTAGGCATGTTTTGTTGTTGGCTGTGAAGTTTTGCTTGTAAAAATATACATTGGATGAGAAATTTTTGATTTTCACAAATGTAATGAAAAGGATGGAAAATTACTGTTTACCTTGAATAAATATACTTTTACAATAGCCGTTTTCAAACCTAACCCGCTTGACACAAAACCCTGGTACACCCAGCTGCGTTTTGATGGTAACTTTGTGTATCTGTCGACAGCTCTTGACAGATTCCAGCCAAAAAGTTGACTGGGTGTACTGGGTTTTTGTGCAACCGGGCTAGGTTTGAACATGCTCATGTTTATCTTTTACAGAGGTTAAAGTGTGAAAATGGTTGATCAGAAAATTGAATCTTTGGGGATTGGTAATCCAATCATCGTTTTACAGGCACTTTTTGTGAACATTTGGAAAATAATAATGGTTGAAAAAATGTAGAATGTGTTGTGGGAAATTGAAATTTCCAAACAACATGATTTCCAAACATTATTGGTCAGAGACAAATGTTTGAAAAAATCTAAAAGCACATAGATTCAAGATTCATTTTTGGTTTCATTTTTTTTTCTTTTTCCTCCAGCCCATCCCTGAACCCTGCCACACAGAGACCCTACCCAGATAAAAGACCCTTGGCCCACAGGCCCCCCCACACACCATGTGACTTGTGTGATACCTGCACCACAAACATATTTACCTGTATTCTTTGGTTCCAAACCTTGGACAGAAGCATTCCAAGTTTTTGACCCAAGGGGATTCTCAGAGGAGAAAAATACCTCAGATAAAAATGTTGCACAAGGTCTCTCCAAGGACTTGCCTCTGATGATGCCCAAGTTTTCTCAACCCAGGGTGTCTATGGAATGTTTTTGGCTCAAGTAGATTTTTCGTTGAGATGAAATGACTTTGAATGAATTAAACGCCTCACGGTCCTGAGACCTGATTTCTATTTGTTCACTTCTGACTGATGGAAAAGAAAAAATGACCCATGACTCCTAAAACCTCCGACCCTAAGGGGCGGATACATGATTATAGATATACAACTTAATATGAGTAAGCCTATTGGGAGGGATGGTGGGTAATCAAAAATTTTTGTACTTTTTGTGAGAAATCGATGTATAACAACAAAATTTTGTAACAATATTAGATACACTCTTAAATTTTTTGTTGATAATGAATTTGGATGATAGTAAAAAGATAACAAAAATCAATTGAGGAAAATCTGGAAAAACCACTGCGCTCTCCAATACTTCACGAATGTCTACCCTTCTTTGAGATTTGATTTCCACTCTTCTCTTATTGGATAGCTTACCGTAGCAACACCAGAACCGCTCCGATACGCTATGGATTTCAACCCATTTTGGTATCGGAGCGGAGTAACCGCTATGAGATCACCGATACTTGACCGATATTTTTTTTTAAAAAAATATCACAAGGTATCGGAGCGGAAGGTATTTTACCGCTCCGATACCGCTATATATCGCTGCTATAAGGGCTAAAAGGCATATTGAAGTGCCCTCAGACCCTTCCCATATTGGAGCGGTCAGACCGCTAATGGTTTTCTTGCCTTGGGATGGCGGAGCGGAGCCACCGCTACGTATAGTGGTCAATATAGCGGTGTAAAAACCGCTCCAATACCGCTCCGATACCGCTATATGTTGCGGAGCGGTTCTGGTATTGACCGTAGGTCTTCCCATCTTCATTCTGATGTCATTTCGCATCTGTAACTAAATCTTTCTTCACCTGCCACCATTCCCGTTTGTCAAAACAAGTTCCAACTCCCAATTGACAGTGCTGAGTTAACATAGCAAACAGTCTTATGACTAGAGTAGAATTCTTTAAGTGGTAAAAATAAGAGAGTGTGATACAATAATGAATGAGGAATTGCTAAAAATACATGAAAATTGGGGGCCCGGCATCTGGTTCTGCATACCATGACCACATGATCCTGTCTCTTCACCTGTTTGGATCATTTAGAACCTGTAGTCATTGATTATTATTCCATTGAGTCTTGTAAGAATTGTGATTTATATATATTGGCATAGGGGTCAATTATCAAGTGCCTTGAGGATACATAGTCTAAGAATGTGAGATGCCAGCCCAACAGTAACTTCACCCTACCAACTTTTTTCAAATTCCACTTCAGACTGATAATTTTCTGCCTGGACTCTGAGACAAAGTGACATTGCACAAGCTGCATCAGCAGACTTGCGTACACAATTGAATACTTGAATACCTCAAGGCATTTGACACAGTATAAAAAGGTAGTGTGATTTCCAATAGGGAATTGGTTATGTGAATATATTGCAAAAGCTGGATGAAGAACCATCTCTTCAGCAAGAGACATCACATTATATGTAGAACCATATCTTTAATTGAGTACAAATGAAGTAGTAGGAAAATGATAGTACAGCTCAATGATGTCAGAGACATTGCAAGTCCTGGTGCAGTATGTCTAGTAATTAAAATTTGATATATAGGAAAAAGGAAAAGATCAAGTTTAATGAAAAGAAAACAATTAAAACAACAACCTGAGAGTTAAGAAGATTTAGATGATATCCCCTAAATCACATAGAAATCCAATCTTGAGTTGGATCCGTGGATTTTTACCAAGGCCTGACAATAGATAGATGGCCTTGCGCAAGGCAGACAGGGTTAGGGTTGGGGTTTGAACATAAAAATCTATGTGACATCAGATTGATTGAGGAGCTTGATTGGGAAAAACAGCAATCAAATGTAGAAAAGAAAGTCATATGTTCAAGATGTATTGACAACTTTGAAGATGCAAAATCACAAGAAGGAACATGATGCAAACACTGTGTCACTTACCCTTTCTGGTGTATACTGCAATTTGCCATTCTTTCATAATATCCCTCGAGAGGATATCACCCCCATGAAACCGCTACTATCACTCCTTTCATCTTCAATGGGGGTATGATACGTGTTTCAATTTGGTGGACACTATTGTGTTGACCGCACCGTGACACTTGCCATGACTCATGTGTTTCTCATGTCCTACCACTTGCACCTGCTGTCATGGCTGCCACGTGAAACATATGATTTATGTTCTGATCCTCCTACCACTCACATCTACTGTGATGATTCCTACTTGGGTCATACAATGGTCTCCATCTGAGGTATATGCCACTTGCGCCTATTGTCATAATTCCTATGTGAAACATACAATCAATGTGTTCATCCTCCTACCACTCGCATCTACTGTCAGTTCTTATCTGGGTTACACGGCCAGCATTAAAGAGGTTCCAGCTGGGAATATGGGAACCTCTTTAATGCTGGCAGTGTTATGTCCTGCCGATTGTCTCAGGGGCTAATCTGATTCCATATTTGACTGACACCTACTTTGATGTTTTCAAAGTGGTGAACACCCTATTGGATGCAATCACCACTCTATCAAATGTGTGAGCCGCAGAAAGGACATGGGTGGGCCACTTTGGCAATCATTCCGGACGTGGAACCATTGGTGGTTGTGCTTTTCTGTTGGTTTTGCTGAAGAATGTGTCAAGGTCTACTGTTTTATGACTGATGGACTTATATGTGCATCAATTGGATGGGATGTGGCACGGTTAAATCCTGGTGAATCATGATGGCTGGAAAAAAGGCAATGCAAGATTCTGAGAGAAAGCCTACATGATGGCAATATATTACCCAGATATGGATGATCCATTGGTTCAAGTCAGGCCAACCACAGTGACAGATTCATGAGGAGAATTGTTAAAGGAAGACACCAAACATTGATTGGAGCAATATGAAGTGTCAATGTGTAACAGTTAGTGGCACAATGGCTCATAACTCTCTAGAATCCTGTCACTGAAATGCAAAGTTTCAGAATTTGAAACATGGGAAGTTTTCATGCACCTTCATTGAATTTGAAGGATAAATTGACCATCTTCAATAGGTACTTTGACTAAATTCCACTCTCAATCTTCAAAAACACTACCACCATCCTGGAGCCTGACATGCTCAAAGTCCCTGTTGGAGCTCAAAGTGAAAAGAAAGAATAAAGAATACTGAAATGATTCAGAGGCAAAATACCTCACTGGATTGGGAATATGTCCAACCACTGTGGACACTGTGGAGCTTTTCATTGGCCACAGGAGAAAGTTAGAGCCAGAGGTTGGTCGCAATGATCCTTTGCATTATTTGATGTGTTGCAGAGATGGACAGTTATGTAGCTCTCCCGCACCATTATTTTGATGTTCCGCCGGTGCCACAACTACTGTACAATCTTCTTGCTAAGGACCAGCTATGCTGGACTTGATGAAGTGAAGATTGCATCTACTGACAGTTTAAAGACAGAAGCCTGAAAGTTCTGACCTCATATCAGAGGATATAACAATGTGTGAGTTTCACCTTAGAGACTCCAATGGATAAGTTGATCATTGGTCAAAGTTTCAAAATAAAAGGCCAATTAGTGCACAAACTTGATTCTAATTTTTCATTACTGGATGGCAAATATTCCTTGCCCAAATTTATATAATGGCTCTCAAAATTGTGGATGAGGTGTGGCTTCAGGTAAAGATGTCTGGCCGCAAGATTGATTCAGTGATTATTGAACAACTTTATATAGACTTTTTTACAAACACAATCCATATAAAAAGCAGTTCAGAACACAATGGCTTACAGTATCAATGGTTGGAAACAGTGGAATATTGTGTGATGTTGTATGTCACACGTTGCTGTCTCTGTATCTCTTTGTAAACAACAGATCTGTCCGGAGTTTATCTCAATTGTAAGAGTCAGTCAGCACAATTTCATTGCGAGTGCCAACGTGTTTTGGAGTTGTCCTACGTTTTACTATTCGCCATATTCAATTCTCAATGTGAAATCCTATACATATCTTGGATATCTAAATCTTGGGCATGTTAAGCGCTGGTTAGGGAAACAAAACACAAAAGACTACAAGGAATGGTGGGGAATATCAAGTGGTTTGACGGACCTTCTCTTGTTCCACATGATACCCCTCCCACTCGACGACAGCGAAATGCAAACATTGGTTTTGAAAATGGGTGAACCAACTCATCATGAACACAACATGAAACCAACCACACCAAGCTGTGTTCCTCAAACCACCTCAGCTTTTCAACAATATTATCCTCCCGTCACCGACTCTCAAATTGCACAACCTGCACCGGAAACAGAGATAAGGTCAATTCATAGTGAGCATCCAAGTCTCATCCTCAAATCTGGTCGTAAAGAGCTGATCCCTTATTCTCAGTGAAGGTTGTCCTATTTGAATTCTGAGGATGAGAGAACAACTTTGTCAAAAAGCTTGGGTGGTTTGAGGAGTTCCGCTGGGTGTAGTTTGTTCCATGAGATATTGGTAGCCATGTTCAGAAATGACTGCATCTTGCCGTTGTCGAGTGCGAGAGGTACCAGGTGGAGCAGAAGGAAGCTCATCTTCATCAGATGGCATCTCGCCGTCGAAGAGTGGGAGAAGGAATCAAAGTATTGTCGAAAGATCAGCGGTATAAAAATTGATGATGATTATCCCATGGTATTTATATCCATTGGTAAAGATTTGTTTTCAGACGATTCTTTTGCCATTTTTTTTGGTATGTATTCCCTTTTTTGGTTAGCAAAGAAAGGACGCAAGGGGCGAAGCATTAAGAACCGTCCCTCGCGTTGGGCAATAGCCATTCAAAAGCGAAGATAACAAACAATCGGCCTCACTTTTGTTTGACTGATGTGGATGCACCATGTACGAGGCATGACAATCAACTATGGATGATAGGGTTTGAAAGCATCAAACAAATGTCGTGCATAATCTGCTATGCATAAATCCAGACATGATACTTGCCTTGATGGTATCATAACTTGTTGACACGGCTTGTTAAAAATTTCTATTCACGAATTAAGGATATTTTCAAAATAGCGCTGAAGCATAAAAGTCAACATTTCTGAGGTTGTTGTTAATGCTGATACACTCTACACAAGACCTTCTCGGTTGTACTCCAAATATCTCTCTTTCAGGGTTCATAAAAGAATGAGTCTTCAAACTCAAAGAGGCTTATGAACCGGTAAGAGCGATATATATAAAATAGGCAATGGGGAAGTTGATGGTTGCAAAAGTCAAGGGTTGAGACTTTGGAGGGTGCGGAATCGCTCACTTAATCCACTTGGAGCCCAGGTTTTTGGACAACCTCCGACCTATCTTTTGCCAAAGGCTAAGATGCGCTTGGTGGGGGTATCAAAGGCATTTAGATGACAAATTTACCTAGCCAAAAGGCTGGATTGTCGTCGTCTCACCAATCATCTCTTACTCATCTGGGAAACACTGCAAACAAAGTGGTCACTTGCCTACCATTCCACCTCTTTACCCTTGTATGTGCTAGAGTATTTAGTAACAAACTTGACCATTCGAGGTAAGGTTTAAGTTGTTGAGATTCTCATATCGGGAGCTCATTCATTGCAGACATTTAGTCACGGACTGGGTTGGGTTTAAATGACTTCACTGAGTACTAAATCCTCTCATCGTAGATTCCAATGTTCATCTAACTTACAAGGGAGGCTTTCGTGGAATGATGGTACATATCTACCTTTCTCGCAACTCACAATGTGTCAAGTAGCGGAAGGCTCAACAGTGTTCAAATGCAAGAAGATGAGCCAATTTCTTTGGTCTGTCTCAAACTCACAACATCGGCACTTGAAAGGAAGGCAAAGTTTTAGATGAAAATTCCGCAAAATCAATTTCAACCGTGTATCACAAAGTCCACATTCCAAATAAGTATACCAAAGTCTTAAAAAACATTAAGGACTATAATCTCTAACAGTAATGATAATCAAAAACAACAAGAGCTTCCACCAAGAGTATCCCAATTCAACCCTTGAGCACATCGACCACTAGAAAGAAGGAAGTTGAAATATCAGATTCAATAAGATGGAAAAGGTATTGATTATCCAAGCTGTGATATGATTCCAACTCATGAGATGAACTCTACTAAAAAACCTAAAGTTATGAAAAAAAGCCCGTACAATGAAAACCAATTTGACCGTGTACCAAGAACCCCAAACTAAAATCAACAGGAAAATCCAAAGTAATTATAATGAGTTTAATAACCATATGCATCCTGAAATACTCCTTCAACGATATCGGTGACTAGATGAAGGGTAGTTGGAGGGAGGAGGGCGTCTACGAGAAAAGGAAGTTTGATGATTTGAAGCATGGTTTCCTAGCATATTTTCTTCTTCGTCAGAATCTACATAAGCATTATAATCAATCGCACCCCTTCCATATCTTTGATTTCCAGAAGCCTCTTCCCGATATCTTGATTGAAATGATGATTGAAGATTTCGAGTTATGGTCTGAGGTTGTCTTCTTGAAGGAGTTTGATCAACGTGATGGTGGTGAGTAGGACGGTAACCATTCTCGAATAAAACTGCATCACGACGTCGAGGAGGAGGAGGACCATTTTCCAACAGGACTCCATCGCGTCTTCGGGATCGTCGACAGAATGATTGATCAGACTCCATGGAAGTGTATTGAGAAGTGACAGGGACAGTATAATAAGCAATATTCTGATGAGCAGTAGCGGAAGGAGAAGCATAGTAATCATCATAGAAAGCGTTGTGACGAGGACGGTTGGATTGGGATTGTTGTAATGGAGAACGAGATACCTCTAGATCTTCTTCGTTGTGAGCAAGACCACGGCAAGCAAACGAATCCCCCGAGTTAGAAGAGCGAGGTTGATGAGAGCGCCATTGAGAAGGAGGGTGTTCGTAGAGACCGCGACAAGCGAAAGAAGAATCAGAGTCTCTAGAGTGGGAAGGAAGATCACGACGGAAGAAATTGAACCGGTTGTTGCTACTCATAGTGATATAGACAGAAGGTTCAAATGGAAAGGGATATGGAAAGGGGATATGTGGAAATGGGTTGGTCGAGTGTGATGGAAGACGTGGTTGAAGTTGGAAAGAGATGACCCTTGGCTTCAACGTTGAATCAAATTTTATACAGAGAGGCCCAGATCAGCACTTGCTCAGTACAAAGAAGCTGATCAAGTGCACATTTCGATCGTATACTGAAAATGCGTATAGGCGTATATAAATTCTTTAAAAGAGAAGTGTATAAAAATCTTTTATGCTCAACATTATTCAGACGCGGGCAGTTTCGTATCTTTTACTTTGTACTTATTTCTCATAGTCTACTTGATAAAGTACGCGACAAAAAGTAAACAGATGCCTCTCGACTTTATGCTTTAGCTGATGGCTATATCTTGTCAATAGAATTTATCTTCAGTAGAGAAATGCTCAGATGTTTTTAAGACGTTATTTTGATTGTTCAAAGACTTTTTTGTTGGACCACGCTCTCTGATTTCTCATAGTCCGCTTGATCAAATACGCGACAAAAAGTAAACAGAGGCATCTGAACTTTATGCTTTAGCTGATGGTTATATCTTATCAATAGAGTAATATCTTCAGCAGAGAAATACTCAGATGTTCTTGAGACGATATTTTGATTGATTACAGACTTCTTTGTTGGATCACCCTCACCTGCTTTCCCAAGATTATTCACGGACACTGCTTCGCTTTCAACCTCTTTGAGTCGATATATCAGTGGTCAGTAATTTATATGACACGTTTTCAAGAAGACACGTTTTTTCTGTATATATAGTTAGTGGGGTCTGAAGACTTTATGCTTCATCTCATCTGTTCGATAATCGTGATGAAGTTCGTTTCCCGATGTTAGTGATTCACTTGTCACTTTTATTTTAACTCTATGATCACTTCTTTCCCGAGGAAGCCATGTTCTTGGGATATATACGAGTGGCACGGGCTTTTTCTTCACTCCACGTCAAGTTAGTCCGTTACAATATGTTGTGATTACAACAGAAGTTGTCCAATGACATATGTGCGATATGTATGCCCGCTCCACAACCTATGGTATTTGTAAAGCGGATGGAAAATCACATTCGAATTGCGCTGGCGTGCGGTCTCTATACGATCATTTACTCTCAAAACCAGCATATCTCAATACGACTGTCCCATTTTCGCGAGATATTCGAGCACTAAATTTGATCGACTCAATTTGTGTCACAGTAGCCTGCTCAATTTTTTTCATAAGGGAGTAGTCCCATAAACTGACGGGAATGTGAATGTCAAATTCCACACCCTCAATGGTTGTGAAGCATATAAATCCTGATTAGGGGTCTTTGTCCGCCTTACGATCATTCAAATTCCTTGTGTCTCAGGGAAGATTTCCCCAAATTGATGTGATTGCTGGAATGCGCGCGAGACCGCTGAGTTACATCTTCAATATATCAAAGGAGTGTATCATATATTATAGTATTGATATTTCTACGATCTCATGCTCACAACACTTAAGTCTTGCAATCAACATATCTCGAGCTAGCGCATTGTGATGATGCACCTCAAGATGTTATTTGAGTCTGTGACTTTATCTTTTGTTATTTAACTCGAACATCTCTGATATCTCTAAGATACCTCTCATCAGATTGATATCATTTTCAACGGGTTTTCACACAAAGTAGCCTCAAGGCAAATCTTTTCCGCAATTACTAGAATGTTTGAGCCTCGATGTGAATATTCATGACTTTTTTTCCTAAAAAATGCTGCATATCTCGCAAACCAACGTAGAATCTGATCTGCATTGATCCTAAGCCATAATGATATGACGTGTCATAGGCCACAATTGAAGGTCGCGAATCCATAATTTTTGTTGTTCAGTGAGGATGAAGTTCGTATTGTCAATAACTTGGGGTTCATGATATTTCAGTTGTCATCTAATCTAACGCTTTGAGGATTTCTGTCTTTCGAATGTTTTATCGCAATGAAATGCCCATTGACGGGATCCTGATAAGAAATTGATACAGGTCACATTCGTTTCTCGATCACCATCATGTAGGAGCTCATAACTGAACGTCGATCACGTTGACTGTTTGCAGATTTGATGCATATCTTCTCCCAAAACGAGATACATTTCTATGTGCTTGACTCTCCAGAACGTTTCGCATGCGATAGGATACAAGAGAGACTATGTATGTATCTCTAAATTTTCGATCGCACATATTTGATCTTTGATCAATGTGAAGCCGAATTAGTTACTCTTGTCCAGTAGCGCATTGCGATGTAGTGTACGGCAGCTTGCTCGGAATTATAAAAACAAGGAAGAAAACAAAGCATCTGCAGTCATTCGAGGAATCGAGATGGATTCGAAATACATGATACAACGTGTAATTTTGATATGTAGATTTTACATACAGCGGAACTGCCACATGTAACAGTGCTTACCACATCTGAGCCTTCGGTTCAACTCACTGCCATTGGAAATCTTCCTCACCGACTTATCCTCAACACATCATCAAATCCATTCTCATCAACCCTCGACACATTCACCATACATCATGGGTGGATTCGGTCTCAAGTCTCGCAATAAGCAAGGTGCTCCAGCTCCTTTATCAGCTCCGGAAAAACCATCCTCAAAAAAACGTAAATCACAAGCCACACAAGTTACAGAAGAAGAAGATCTTAAACTGAAATCAAAAAAAAAGAAAATTCCAAGAAGTGGTGGAAAATCTGTTACTGGTAAACAAAAGGCTCGTGAGAAAAATCTTGAATTACAAAAACAAGAAGCAAAAGAAATCGAATTAAAAAAATCAACTAAACTTAAAAAGAAATTGGAAAGTGAATCTGAAGCAGACTCTTCATCAGAACCTGAAAGCGATGATGAAATTGCTCACGATGAGGGCTTAGAGGCTGCTAGAGAGTACGTGGTATAAGGTTTCATTTTCCGTTACAAGATGAACATATATACTCATTGTCTCTTCATCATCATCGTCAACAGGGCTTTTTTCTCGCCAACCGATTTAAAGGCGCCTGATGAGTCTGAATCCGACGCAGAAGATTCTGATAAAGAAGCGGGGATTGATGAAGCCCATTCGAGTCAAGATGTAGCTGAAGGTCTTGATGAAGTCGAGGGTAGTGGTTCTGAAGAGGAAGATGACGAGACAGAAGGCGAGAACGACGACGAAAACGAAAATAACCTTCAAGCTCCAGAATCATCTCATGAACTTGCCAGCGACCAGGGCAGTTTCTCTGAAGGAGACAACCCCGAATCTGAGACCTTCGAGGATGATGAGGATGAAGAAGCTATCCTCGATGATGATGTTATGAACCATGCCAAGGGTATTCCCGACTTACGCAAGCTTTACATACGTATCCAAGAAAGTGTAAGAGTTCTAGCCAACTGGCGTGCACTTGGTAGCAAGGCTGGTGGTAAAAGTAGGATAGATCTAGTTACCCAGACATGTTCAGACATTTGCGAGTACTTTGGATACAACGAATTCCTTGCCTCAACGCTCTGGGAGTTGTTTGGACCAGAAGAGGTGCGTCAAAATCTTCCACCTATTTCTTTCATTCTGTCCTTGCTGAGTTTGACAACATGTTCAGGCGTTAGCTTTTTTCGAAGCGAACGAAACTGCAAGGCCTGTTACAATTCGGACCAACACGTGGGTCACTTCTTCTTTATATATTCTGTGCTCTCATTCTTTTCTCATACATTTCTACCTTCAGCTTGCGAACAAACCGTCGAGACTTGGCTCAGTGTCTGATCAACCGAGGTGTCAACCTAGAACCCATTGGAAAATGGTCCAAAGTAGGACTTCAAGTTTTCGAATCATCGGTACCTATCGGTGCTACCCCCGAATATCTCGCTGGACAGTATATGTTACAAGCCGCATCTTCCTTCTTACCCGTCATCGCACTCGCTCCTCAACCCAACGAGCGATGTCTTGACATGAGTGCCGCACCAGGTGGAAAGACTACATTCATGTCTGCAATGATGCAAAACACTGGAGTCCTCTTCGCCAACGATGCTTCAAAAAACCGTTGTAAGAGTTTGATGGCCAATGTGACCCGGCTAGGATGTCATAATGTGGTGATCTGCAATCATGATGCGCGAGAGTTTCCTAAGGTTATGGGCGGATTCGATCGGGTCCTATTAGATGCACCGTGCAGTGGTACAGGAGTGATAAGTAAAGATGCGAGTGTGAAAGTTAACAAGGTATTTTTAGATTCTGATCTTTTCACATGTCGCTTCGTGTGCTCATTTTTTCCGTACGCTTCATCATTGGTAGTCAGAAAAGGACCTTCTTTTACTCTCACATCTTCAGAAACAGCTCATTCTCTGTGCAATTGACTCGGTCTCTCCTCATTCGGTCAAGGGAGGTTTCTTGGTCTATTCAACTTGTTCTGTCACCACTGAGGAAAATGAGAGTGTGGTTGATTACGCACTGAGGAAACGACCGAATGTGAAATTGGTGGAGAGTGGATTGACTTTTGGAAGAGAAGGGTTTACAAATTTCCGAGGAAAGACGTTTCATCCTAGTCTCAAACTCACTCGAAGATTCTATCCACATGTCCACAATGTCGATGGATTCTTTGTCGCCAAACTGCGTGTATTCCCAAAGATCAAACCAGGTAAGTTCATGATTTATTTTCCTCTGTTTGATCTGAGGTTATCTTCTGATACGCTTTCATATTGCCTCTGTCAGCTAAAACTACGCCGGGTGACTTGGAAGAAGGGGACGCGGAGGATGGAGATGAACCTACCCCTGCTCAATCGACCTCGATCGCCTTTGACGATGAAGACGATAAAGAAATCATAGCTGCCGCCAAACGTTCTCAACTCAAAGCCAGAGGTATCAAACCTTTACCAGCACATGACGGGAAGAAAGAGAAGCGAAAAGCCAGTGAAGTGGATGAGGAAGCCGAAGCCGAGCCACCAAAAGATGCTAAGAAACCTAAATCTCAGCCTAAAGGATCTATCTCTAAGAACCCTCGAAAGAAATAAACTATTGAGCTTGTTTTCTTCCCATTGTACTATAAGACGATCAGTCTACCATACGTATTTTCCGAACTTTGAGGTGGAACTTTCTCATTGTGTGCTTTTATGCAATTAGTAATAGTGATCAATTGCATAACCATGACGAAATCAGCATCTGAGATTTGCTTGACAGTTACACTTGATTTCTTTGCAAAAAAGTTTTGCGTCGCCGCGGCCTAGTGCTGACACGACATTTCAGTAGCACTCGCCCCACCCTTCTTCGCGTGAGGCAGAAACTTTTATGTTGCTAACGAGTGTGTGAGACTGTCAATGAGTGATTCTATAAGATGAGGTGTTGTCATAAAGTGTTCCTTCAGCGGCTACAAAAATTTTCTCTCAGAACTAATATATCGGCCTGCATGCTGTAGAAAAAGTGAGTTATGCCACTAGTTGAAAAATGTCAGGGTTATCTTTCAGAGTCTACGGACACCTACCACAGCTCTCGAAGGATGTTTAAAAGTGTTATTTGAGAAAACACGATGTGATCTTTCTTTTTGGTAGTTTTTCATCATTCGTTGTTCAGATTTTCTTATGCCATTCAAAAAGATTACCAACCTCAAAACAAATCCAAGACAATCACATCTTCACTTCCAATGTTTCTCTTACTTACAAAAATCATTCTATAGCTCTATGACTCTGTGACTCATAAATGTAATCAAAAGAACTCAAACTTGAATTTCCATTCGAATTCAAATACCAACCCTTCAATTATATACCTATGTGCATTTCAACTACTGATACACAACCTTCAACTATAAACTCCACAAACCCAACTTACATCTCTTCCTACCAACTTTAACGTGTTCAATAAATGTAACAAAAAGAAAGAAAAATTTTAAAGCATCAAACTCTCCATAAATCCAAGATGTTTTCAATTCGAAAATGGATCAAAACTTTCAAAAAAAACAATGCAACTGATTTTCTACTATTCTACAAAAAAACCCTTCTTTAATTCCACAACCAATCAAACCCATCCCAAAAAATCCATCTCACAAAAAAAACAATACAACTAAATCTAAACCACTTCATTTATTTACTTTTTTCATCTTTTTCATCTTCTTCTTTCACCTCAAACTTATTCGAATACATAGAAACCATCTTCCCATGTCCACTCTCTTTCCACTCCTTCAACTCCTCACCCTTTGTTTTCTTCACCTTCTTCGTTCCTTTCCCACCTCCACTTCCACTTCCCGATTTCTTTCTACTCTTACGTGTTTTAGTCGTAGGTATCTTACTAGACTCTTGTAAAGCAGCAATCAATTCAGATAACGGACGAGCTGGTCTAGCTTGTGCTCCTCCTACTGCTCCTGCTACTGCTCCTCCTTCATCCCTTAAGTCTCGTAATACTGCTCCTAAGGATTCACGTAATGCTTTGGTTAATTCTTCAAGTGTAGGTGGTGTTGCTCCTTCGCCTCCTGCAGGGTTTCCTCCTGGTAGAATGTTTCGATTCGGAGTTCTTCCTGGTTGACCGGTACTCCCAGTGGCTTGTCCAGCTACTCGCTCGCCTGTCGTATCACCACCAGTCGCAGTCCTAGGCCGTACCTGTGGTCCGTTCTCATCCATGTAGATTTGACCGGTATCGGTGTCGAAGAAAACTGTGATAGGATCCATGACCACAGCTCCAGGATCTTCCGTATCACTCTTGGCTTCAGTTGGCTTTGAATCGGATGAAGATTTAGCCGAGGAGTCAGCTGGAGTCTTAGGACCATTAGTGCCATCAAGTACGATTTGTTCGGAAGACGTCGGATCCGGTTGACTCTTATTTTCGTCTGACTCTGATGAACTAGACTCTTCGGCCGGTTGGGTCGACTGTTGAGGTTCAAGTAAAGCCGCCTGAGCAGAATGAAGAGCAGCTTCATCAATCGCCTTTTGATGTTTCTTTTCTTCAAGTTCTTGAGCCAAGGCAGCATCATGAGCCGCTTTCTTCTTAGCCTTTTCCGTCTCACTCGTTTTCCATTTCTCTAAATCTTCATCACTCAGAATCGGTCGACATTCAATCTTTCCACTATCATCTGAACCACCCAGACTGGCTTTCCGATCACCACCACCATCTAAAAACAGAGGCTCTGAACATAACCTAGGTGTATGGATCACCAAGAGATATTCGCACAAGGCAGTTTCTCTGAGTAATGCAATATGATCAGTACCCACTGTTGAACAATGAAATTGAACTTCTACTGCTCGTGGTTTGCCTGTCATATCACATATCGTACCTCCTTCCCAGCGTTGGACCAAGTACCGTTTCTGCTCAAGTTCATCCTCATCTCCATCCCCCTCTCCCGAAAGATCTTGACCAGCCGCCGCAGCCGCAATATCATCCGTCACCGTATCAGCCAAACCAGTGACCAAAGGAGTGTTGGAGAACCGATTCCGACCTAAGGAGGTTAACTCGCCTTGAGATGAAAGAGATGTAGGAGCTTGTAGAGTGCCTTCGACTTTAGCTTGATGATTTGGATGTTGTGGATGATTTACATGTAGTCCTAACACAAACACATCTTGGGTTGGATCTTCATGTGGATGATTATGACCAGGGATCATAACAGCATGAAATTGTCGAATTTCACCTTGTCCACTAAACCCCAACCCAACCAAACCGATTCGATAAGTTTTAAGCAAACCAAAGTTAAAAGAAGAAAAGGGTTGGATGATCAAACTCAACTAGCAAAAAGAATAAGTAAACCATCCTAGTCTTGTATAAATACAATGATCCTTCAAAGCCTCTAAAAGAACTAATCCATTCTTTAAACCTTCTTGTTCTGCTTTCGCTTTAGCTTGACGTTTGAGTTGATCATCTGCTTTAGATAATTCAGAAACAGGTTTTGGACGTTTGATGATCGGTTTGGAATCGGCTATTGGTGGGACTGCACAGAGAAATGCTTGACCGGTTGTTGTACGCATAAGTGTTTGACGATAAGCTATTGGAGTCTAAAATTGAATGAAAAACCAAAAATGAGTATGTGAATTAGAGTTAAGATTAAGAAATTGAACCCACTTTTGGAACTTCATCAGATCGGTCTGGAGTATCTAAAACAGTTAATCCATGAGTTGGATCTGGTTGATTTGATGTAGTAAGATTCGAAAGTAAATGAATAGCAGTCGAATTAACAATAGCTGAATTCCAATCTTGTAAGTTTACAGAGTATTTTGGATAAGCTAATAAGTCTTGTGGTGAATGAGATGAGAGTGATTGGATTGGTTGATGATAGATTGAGTGGATTAGGTAAAGTAATGGTAGTGAGTTTTTCATTGTTTTTGTTTGGTTGATGATGGGTTTTGGGTATTGATTGATTGATTTGTTTTAGTTTGAGAATAACATCTTTTGGTTTGAAGTTGATTAGTTGATGATTGATGATTGATGGTTGCAGAGAGTGATCAAGGGAATGGATGAGAATGAGTTATTATGAGGTGTAAATTGAGTTGATATGTAGTATGCTTATATGAAGTGATATCTTTCTAATCAGATTATTAAGATTTCTTTGTCATTCACATTTCTTTTTTTTTTGATTTTGATAACTTCAATCAGATAAGAATGACATCTACTAATCTTTTAAATCGACAAATCATTGGAAACTATAGAAGAAACAGAATCTCTCTAAACTCAATCATTCCTCATTCTGATCAAACCATACCAGAAACCAACGATCAATCAATCATTCCAACCTCTCCTAAACGAAAACTAAATTCACCAATCCAACCATCAAAACAAACCAGCACTACCAACCCAACTCAAACCGCAACAACCTCACATCAACCCACCAAAAGAACCAAACAATCATCAACCTCAAGACCATCAACCAACACCACATCTCTCATCAAACCCATCACCTCAAATGTAACTTTATCAGACTTAGGAGGCATCGATTCAACGGTCGAAAAGATTCTAGAATTAATCGCTCTTCCAATCTTACATCCTGAAATATTTGAATTTGCTGGTCTTAAACCGATCCGTGGGCTTTTGTTATGTGGTCCTCCAGGCTGTGGGAAAACTATGTTGGCAAGTGCGATTTCTAATCAACTGGGTATCACCCTTATAAACGTTTCGAGTACTAGTATCGTGAGTGGTATGAGTGGTGAGAGTGAGAAAGCTATTCGTGATATCTTTGATCAAGCTACAGTCAGTATGATTTTCATCTCTCTCTTTTTTTTTGTTATTTTTGTTGATGTGAGATTTATTGGTGGGTTTTGTAGAAACAAGCTCCTTGTCTTCTTTTTATAGATGAGATTGATGCGATCACTCCTAAAAGAGAAACTGCTCAAAGAGAAATGGAACGTAGGATAGTAGCTCAACTTTTGACTTGTTTAGATGGTCAGTCATTTATATCATCATGAACCTTTTAATCAATTTCTAAACATCGTGATACCATTTTTTGGTTTCTTTCGTAGATCTTTCATTAGAAAAAACAGATGGAAAACCTGTGATTGTGATTGGTGCAACTAATCGTCCGGATAGCCTGGATCCAGCTTTACGTCGTGGTGGTCGATTTGATCATGAGATCTTGATGGGTGTACCAGACGAACGTGCTCGTGAACAGTTAGTGTTATCATGATTCTTCTTCTTCTTCTCTAAACTGTAAGCGAGCCGCCAAAAAAAAAAAGCATCTCAAAGATCTTTCTGACTGAGATCACTTAATCTGATCGTCACACTGCTTTACAGAATCCTTCGAGTCTTATGTGAAAAGTTAAAATTAGTGGAAGCATTTGATTTTAAGAAACTTGCACGTGCTACGCCTGGATATGTTGGAGCTGATCTGACTGCTTTAACGGCTTCTGCTGGGGTGATAGCTATTAAACGAATCTTTGAAACTTCAATGGATACAGAAGACACAGTGATGATAGATGAACAAGAAGCTCTAGATGGAGATGTGATTCCTGAGACCGAAGGTATTCAGATCGAACCAACACCACAAAATCCAGCGCCATCTAGCTCATCAGATCCATTTGGAAACTTACCTGAAAACCTCTTATCATTACCTATCATCAATTTCCTAAGGAAAAACCCACAAAAACTTACACCCGATCAATTAGAACGAATCCGAATCAGTCAAACCGATTTCCATCAAGCCTTAAAAGACTTCCAACCTTCTTGTAAACGTGAAGGATTCTCTACTATACCTGATACTACTTGGTCTCAAATCGGTGCTATGAAATCAGTACGAGACGAATTGAATATTTCGATTATACAACCGATTAGGTTTCCTGAGATGTTTGAGAAATTAGGAATCGCTTCTTCTTTTGGGATCTTACTCTGGGGTCCTCCGGGTTGTGGTAAAACTTTATTGGCTAAAGCTGTGGCTAATGAAAGTCAAGCGAACTTTATTTCTGTCAAAGGTCCTGAACTCTTGAATAAGGTATTGTTCATTTCTATTTAGAAACATCTAGGCTCTTCAGTATATGTTCTCTGATCATCTTGGGTGGCTTCTTTAGTATGTGGGTGAAAGTGAAAAAGCAGTCCGTCAAGTTTTTGTTCGAGCAAGGGCGTCTGCTCCATGCATCATATTCTTTGATGAGCTGGATGCTTTGGTTCCTCGTCGCGATGACAGTCTGGTTCGTCTATACATACTTTTTTTGATTATTTTTGACAAACTCACTATCTGACCAATCGTTCTTGTCTTGTGGATGTTCTATAGTCAGAAAGTTCATCCAGAGTAGTCAACACACTCTTAACAGAGCTCGATGGTCTAGAATCCCGAAAACAAATCTTTGTGATCGGAGCAACTAACCGACCAGACGTCATGGATCCAGCGATGGTAAGACCAGGAAGATTAGACAAGATGATTTTTGTAGATTTACCAGACCCGATCGAAAGATGGGAAATCTTTAGTACTTTATCCCATCATTTAAGAATCCAAGAAATCGACCAAATCAAAGTCTTGGTCAAAGAAAAGTGTAATGGATATAGTGGAGCAGATGTAGGAGCATTAATTAGGGAAGCTTCTTTGATCGGATTAAGACAACGGATTAATTCAAATTCTAGTGTGTCTAATAATGATGATGATCAACCTATCATTCTTGGATTACAAGACTTTAATGAAGCATTGAAGAAAGTTAGAGCAAGTGTTTCGATTGGTCAACAGAAAAGGTATCGGGCTATGCATCAAAGGTTTAATGGAGTGCCTGCTGGGATTAAAGGACAAGATGAGGATCTTTCGACTGTTCAGTCTGTTTCTCATCAACCAAATCATGGGGTGGCTATGTGTTGAGAAATCATCATTCTTGTAGGCCTTTGAGTCTTACTCTAATTAATTAGATTAATGTAAAGGGGTTCTGACTCTTGGGTTTCTTTTTTGACGTCCTAGAAAATAGATTCATTTGGAGCATGTACTACATCACTTGTCGGATCAAGAACATTATACCAAACATGATGAATTGATCAATCCAAATACCAACTTAAGAACCGCCGCATTTTCATTTCCTTTTTGACGTTTTCTTGTTTTAATTTAAAAAAAGTATCATATACCTTACAAAACCTTTGATTGTTTCTGAAATCAATGATATATTTCAGTGGCCTGAGTGAGAGTCCAAAAAAGTGATCTTGAGCACGGCCATTAGAACGGACACAAAGTCAACTGATCATATAGGAGATGTGCTCACAACAAAAGCTTATTTAGTTAAATAGAGTTATATTTCCTATACTTTTTCAAGTATTTTTGATGATAGATACACACATACATGACTTTAAGCAACTTTATCTACAACAGATCTTGAGTTAAACTGATTCCCTATCGGGCGATCTGTTTTCAACATATATATACAAACCTCTACGATTTTTTTTCTTGATCCTAAAGAAAAGACCATTAAGCTTTGTGAGGGGAGGGTGAGATGCTAGGGATTAATTCTAACAAGCCTAAGGGCCAGGCTTATATATACAATCTCAAATATAAAGATACTCATACATACATACACTTTACATCAGTTTTATTTCGAGTGTTACATGGATGATTTTCTCTTTAGTTCATACGAAAAGAATACAATACAAAAAACTGAACGAGTCCATACAGTTACAATCTTGATCATTCAGTTTATAAACTAGAAATTCGTCCAGTCAGAAGCTGTGTAGCAAAACGTTCGAAAATGTTGTACAGAAGATACCTCGTATCTCGGTCAAGTTCTTACTTGAAGTTGATCCAGTACTTTACCAAAAAAAAAGCTCTTCATTATCATCCGAGCATTCTCATCATCTAAGTGAAACGTTCTTAAGTCGTTGTGCTTGTGATCCGTCTCTTCGAATACCTGTAGTAGTAGGACGTGGTGGTAAGCCTAGAAGAGTTAGAACCGGTCGTGCTACGGTTGGTAAGCTAATCGATAATTGTGCTAAGATTAAAGCTGGAATGTTTTGTCGTAAGAAATCATTTTCGGCCTGTAGACTAATGGGGATCCCGAAGATTATTGAAAACTTGCATCAGTGTTTTTTTGTATGATAACTTAAGGAGCTTTTAACTTTCTTACCTCTCGATCAGTACACACATTTGTTTGTTCTCTTCTGTTCGGATCACCAAGGTTTCTTCATTCTCTTTTGATTGTCTATCTTTACGTTCACGAAAATTACGTTGAGCTCTAAAAAAGAAAAACTCCAGAAGAAAAGAAGAAATAAGTTTTGAAGGAATTTGAAGAAAAAAGTCATGCAATCTAGTCAAAAAAAATCTCACGCTCGATTCTGAGCCTTTCTTTTCTCACTAGTCAGTTTCGTATTCGTATTCTGATTCTGATGATCATTTGGTACATTATCATCTTGACTCTGTGATTCAAAGAAATGATCTCCCGATTCTTCACTTCCACTCGTAGTAGCCGTGAATCCAGAATGACGTTTTTGATGTCTTTGAAGTGAATCAGATTGAGGTAAAGCTTGGGGTGGATGAATCGAATGGATCGAATCACAAGGTTGGAATCCTGGGTCTTGAAATCTAACTCTTTCATCAAATGAAAACCCACTGGAAAATGGATGACATGAAGTTGGAGAATTGAAATGGGTGGAGATGTGGGAGAGATCCATCGGATTGGTTCGGTTTGTAAACGTTTGGGCTGAAAAAAATCGTCATTGACAAAGTCAGTTTTTTTCATGTTAAGCTTTTATAATAAGGTATCAAAGGAACAATGAATCCTGCTTCACGATTGTTTGAGACATTTGAATTCATTAATGAGTCCATCTTCTTGAATCCACTTGATTGTTGGTTTTTAAGTTGAAGTCTGATAAGATAATCGAAATTGAAGTTTAATGATAAAAATCATTCATCAGTTTCTTGATCTTAACAAGATATCAAGTCTTGTATAGTTTAGTGATGTAGTTTGAGTTTACTTACTTCCTCTTCCTCCTCTATACCTCTCCCTTGACCAATCCTGGGTTGAGTTGTTGATCAGCTCTTTGAAGTCCAGTTCAAATTCCAATCGGTTTACTCGCGGCTCGGGTAAGACACCGTGCCTGGAAGCTCGGTACTCTCGGTCCGGGGTGAGAATTGAGTTTGTTGAAGTTGATGGCGATCATTATCTTTGAAAGTTATCAAAGTTTTATCATCGTCTTTTAAACTTATCTCTTCTCGAACACTCAACCTTACTGAATTACCGAATCAAGATCCTTCGATGAGTTTCAAATTCGGATCATCCGCTGGAGGAACAGGATCCAACTCTGGCGGTGGTGGCGGTCTTTATGCTGGAATCGCTCTAGGTGGTAAAAAGAACCCTGAAGAACCTACACCCACTTCACTCGATCCTCGACCTGAAGCATCAAATGCAGACAAAACAAAATCCGATATCAATCAAGAAGTAGTGGAAGCCACCAGAGAGGGAACTTCTGCCGAACCTGAAAAGTCAAAAGGTGAATCAAACTCTTAAAATCAATTCAGCATAATCTTTGATCTTGCTGGGAAACTCATCAAGGCCCTCCTCTTCCCTTGCTCGATATTGTGGCAATCCAAACTTTAGCCTCCTCGTGGTCCTCCTCACTTCGTTTCGCACCTGTGATCCGCAAGCCGGCCGTCAAATCTTCGACCTCTAAACCTTTTGCTGTTCCTTTTGCCAACCTCACGGGTTCGAAATCAACGAGCACCGCTTCTGCTTTTGCACCTGACGAAGATGAAGAACCAGCTACATCTAATCCCAACCCTCGTACAATGCATATTCCAGGAAGAGCAAAGGTAGCCTTAACAGCTGCGCCAGTGAATGCCGGTCCTTCTAAAGCTCCTAGTGTCTTTGCTCGTAAAGGTGGATTCTTAGCGGCTCATGCTCCAGAAAGGATTCCGGGTGGACCTTCTTTCAATCCAACCAATCCCGCCTCAACAGCTCCTTCACTCAAAGATAAGGTTGATTCTGGTATTCCTGGACTTCAACATAGTCTTCCGGCAATCTTGGCTCAGACCACTACATTAAAAGGCTTAGTTCCTACTCTTCCTGGATCAGCACCTAAATTCCTTAAGAGAAAGTTGGACCAACCACCCCCCTTAACGTTACCGGATGAAGAACTAGGTGGTGGTGGTGGTGGGGGAGACGTCAATGGGTTTGGTCAATCTGAAATTGGTCGTAAGATGGCACTCAGAGCGGCTCGCATGTCAAAAAAGGTATCATTCCACTAAACTCCATCAGTTTATTCAATTCGCATGACATCTAAAAATCTTTGTCCTTTTCGATTCGTAGAATAAGAAAAAAGGCAAAGCTCGTGAAGTCGATCCTGCCATTCTTTTCCTAGAAGATTATGATCCTGCTCGACCCAATGACTACGTATGCATCTATACGATCCAATTTACTCAAATAGCTTGATGATCAAGACCATGGGCTTATCCTCGACATTCTTCCATTTCATTCTCATACTCTGTCACCATCGCTCAGACTGAGTGGATGAACTTTACTAAACGTCGAAGAGAGCAAAGGAGAGAGGCCCTTCGCCTCGAACGTGAACATCAACGTCGTAAAGAGCGTGAAGAGCTGACTGAAAGCTCAGTTTATAGTTCTGATGATGACGCAAGCGTTAGCGATGATGCTCCGGCCCCAGCTAAGGGTCAGTAACACATTTTACAAAAACTTACAACTATAGTGTATTTTTATCTGATATCATTTTGGGCTTGTAGGAAAATTCTTTGCTCCGCCATCCGACTACAATGCCCCTCGACCCGATGATCCTGACGTAGCATCGACTGCTGGCTCAAGTATGGTTGAACCTCGTCGCCAGACAGGGGATGACGCATATGCTCGTCGAGTTGCTCTATCGCAGGGCGTACCTTATAGCCAGCCTTTACCATCATCTAATACTGCAGATGTCTCCGTATCTGGCACTGCACCTCCTTCAGACTCTGTACCCACCGGATTTCCGTCCGTTTCTATTGCAGAAGCGCAGGCACGAGCTAAAAGTATTGCCGAACGTCTTCAGCACCTTCGGGAAGAGGGTGAACAGGATCCTGCTGCCGCACCGACCGCAGGACCGGTTGTACCACCCCCCTTGAGACCGACAGCGACATTGGAAGAGGCGCAAGCCAAGGCTCGTTTGATTGCGGCAAAATTAGCGGCCTTGAGTGGTGGTGGTGGTCCGATTGCTACAACTGAAATGGCGGCTGCTGCTCCTCAGCCGTCTGGGTCGAACGCAGAAGGCTCACAAGCTCCTAATGAGTCTGGTAACAAAGCGTCAGTAACAAATTATCATTGTATCATTTTCTCCATGTTGCGCTTTGCATCAATAATTCTCTCTTGACCCTCCACGTGGCTCAAATTAAGATACTCTTTGTTTATCTAGACCTGGCCAGCCAGACTTTGCGCGCCGGTTGATGGACAAGTATGGTTGGAAAGAAGGACAAGGTCTTGGTGCGTCCGAGTCAGGTCGGACAAGTATCCTGACCGTTGCAGCCGCTCCTGCGCACTCTGGTAAGAAGAATAAGCACACATCTGAGATCGGGCCTGGACCTGTTCCTACGATTGGAAAGGGTAGAGGTGTGGTGATTGATGAGGCGAAGGCTCAAAGGGATCGAGAAGAAAAGGAACGATATGGTGAACCGACTCGAGTGGTTTATCTTACTAATGTGGTGGCGGTAGATGAAGTGGATGATGAACTTTCACATGAAATCGGTCTGTTAGAATTTCTTAAGCCTTGTGAACCTCTTACTCGACCAGACCTTGTGTCCTTCCCTACCTTATCCTTCTTGATGTGATCTTCCAGAACTCTGTTTTTTTTTTCTTTTTTGGATATTGAAGACTAACTCTTTTACTTACTCTGTATGTTTTTCGAAAATCTATAGCCGAGGAAGCTGGAAAACATGGGATTGTTGAACGTTGTTTTGTTAGAATTGTTCAAAAACCTTTGGATGATCCATCTGAAGCCGTTAGAGTCTTTATTATCTTTTCGGGTTTGGTGGGAGCTTGGAAAGCTGTGAAGACATTTGATGGAAGGTTTTTTGGTGGTCGTACAATTCGAGCTAGGTCAGTTTTGTTTACTTTACTCAAGGATACCGCATTTGATTAAAGTGTTCTTTACGTCACTTCTGTGATCTTGTAAAAGATTTTTTTCCGAAAATAAACTTACTTTGGGCGAATGGGATTCCTGATTGAACAAAACTCGCCTCAAGTATGATGAAGTGATGTGATTCGATTTGATATCTTTTGGTTTTTTGGTCTATGTTGAATTTGTTTTTATGTTAGATGGGGCTGATGGCTGATGGCTGATCAGCATGAAGTGGTAGAAATGACTTTAGGAAGTGGTCAAGGATATTGGTATTTGATGTTTGAGGCATAATAAGTTTTAATTGCAATTATGTGTTGAAGTGAAAAGGTTGGAGAATGATTGTAAATGTGCTTTAAGTTCGACTAGACTTCTTAGATCTTTGAAAGATCAGAACCCATGGGGATTTGAATTAAGAATACAATGTTATGTTTTTTCTAATGCTCTTTAGCTTCTTTCTCGGCCAAAGCAATAATGATCACAATGAGATTCTCAAAAACAGTCTACAATCTCCACAAAAGAACCTTGGCCTTCCACAATCAATATGAACTGTTCAAGCAACCTTTTCAAAGAAGTGCCCGCTTGACAAGGTAATTAAATAGATCTTCAAACAGATTAGATCTTTGTAGTCTTGAGAGCTTGGGTTTATACTCAATGCCTTGCCAAACCTTGTTGCGCAGAACTAAGGGAAAAGTTGTAAACATTTGACACTTCACAGGTATGTTGAAGGCTTGAAATGAGATAAAAGCAAAGATTTATGAGGAAGGTTAGTTGTACAATCACTCAACAAGTCATCAGAAATAAACACATTGAATTGAGAAAGAAAAGTTGCCTTGGAGGATTTTTTTGTGAAACAATGATTGTGGAGTAGCTGCTTTGATGGTGTTTCATTTGTGAAGCAAAATGGATCATATCCACAGGGGGGGGAATATGAGCTCACATTGATGTGAGCAGAGTAAGTTTGGTGGTTTCTCCAAGCTATCTTCCAGTTTGTTTCCAGATTTCCGCTAAAGCGGATGAAGAATATCCAAGCTGGCTTTGGAGTTTGATTGAACCTGATGGGTGCTGGGAAATCTGATCTGATGAACCTCTCAGATCTATTAGACGTGAACTCAATAGAGAAAATCAAAATAAGATTAGGTAAAGTTTTTCTGAACTTCTTTCTCTTTTTGATCTCGTTCATGTCAGCGTAAATTTCAATTTGGATCTGTGCTATCTGTGCCTCCTCGCTTTCAAACTTTACGACATCCTCATCATTTCTGGTCCCTTGGCCCATTGTCTGTTGTTTTGAATGCACCAACAGAGTCTCGATTGCGCCTTCTCAACACGTAAACTCAGGTGATACGCTCGTCTTGATTGAATCGTCACGTTCTCGATACCAAAGCTTTGGTAGGATCGATCTTCGAGAGACGATCTATAGCTCATTACATATAGCTTCTCAGCTCTCAGCTCTCTCCTCTACTTTGATTGCCTTGAAGATACGGCCAGCATTTGCTCGTGTACCAAGATGACATCCTCTTGTTGCACAGCTCAGCTTGCGCTCTGGCGCGAGATCGTCTCTAAATGTCACCAGGAGACGAAGCCAGTGAACCAGCATCTCGATTTTATTCGCAAGCGTTTCGATGAACTTGACTCGGAAGGTTTCATTTGGTCCAAACAATCAATCCTTGGGATCTTTCTTCAACTCGGTCTATCAGAAAGCCCTATTGATTCTTCCGCATCTGTTAACCAAACAACCGAATCTCACGTTCGCCCAACGGTTAAAATTCCATTTGACGGAGTTGAAGAAGATACTGGAGACAAGGGATTACGAAACACATCGCATGCTGTAGGTCTCATGGACCTACCGATTGAAGTCTTTAACAACATACTCGAAAAGCTTGATTGCCTGGCTGAGTCCGAAAAACAGCAAATAACATTCAAAAAGCAATCAGCCCTCGTGATGATCACTGCCATTCCAAGTGTCCGGGAGCCCTATAAGACCTACTTGCACCGAAATTCACCAATCTTGAATCTTACTCAAACCTTTTCGCTGACTTCGCGCGAGATATACAGACGTTGTGAACCATGGCTATGGCGAGTGAGTCATCTTCAGATCGACTGTTTAAGGGGGCAAAGATTTCTAATCATGTTCAAACACTTGTCATGCTCGTCAGAAACTGCAGTTCCCTTCTAGCCATCCAGCGCCAATAGATCTATGGACAGAAGATATTCTCCTCAAACGAGGTTCCCATGTCCGATCTTTAACACTTACTCTCTCCGAAAACTGCAAGAAACCTTTGGACGAATTTGCAGATTATGATCCGTTCTACGACAATCTGATCCCTATGTGCAAAGTTACCCCTCAGCCGATCTCACCAAAAAACATCCGAGACTTGATCATTCGGTGCCCAAACATTTCTACGCTGAATCTTTGTAATAAACATGAAGAAGACGATGAAGACGTGGGTAGAACCGATGCTTTCTTATCAGATCTAGTTCCACTCTTATCAAGTCTTAAACAACTTCAGCATTTGAAGCTGCACGATGAATATGGCAAAACAATTATGACAGACTTTCCGGCGAAAGTTGTTGGTAGTCTACCATTGCTCAAGTCGCTTATAATCCGTGCACGCACATCATCTGGAAATCAGCAAACAGTTGGTGATGCTTCCTTGGGATACAATCTATCCAAACTTAAATATCTATCACGACTGGAATTATGGGCCAATGAAGATATAGATGAAACATGGTGTCTCTATGATTGGCCAAGGACAATCACACATCTTAGACTTATCAGATGTCGTTCATTATCATTCAGTTCGGCACTTAGGGTCATTCGCCACATTTCACCTTACCTGACTACACTCGAGCTTGATTTCACCAACGATCAAGATGATGACGGCTTTGACATCGACCCTAACTGGGATCCTCAAAGCCATCCAGTGTTTCCATCTCTAACCTACCTGGACCTTTCGACTCATGAGCCTCGTTCTCTGCTCAGCTTCCAAGAATGTAAAACTTTACTTCATCTCAAATGGCACTTTAACACATTAGATCATATCAGGTCCCTGGATGGAATTCTAAGGAAAGCTACTTGGCCTTATCTCAAGGAATTGTCTATACGCTTTGGACCTGCTGCAAGGTCATCTGATGTTCAAAATCAAGAATGGGCCGATCAATTAGTCGCGATAGCAACTTTTTGCAAACAACACAATGTTAAATCGAAAATGTGCCGGCTCATAGATCGTTGATTTGGATGTTGGGAAATATTTGAGGTCTTATGGTAGAGTTTTGTATTTTCCAATCCCAGATTTATGATGTCCATCAGGAATTTCACATGGAATGACTTTTCCGATACTCAACTTGCCTTGTTTGTGTAAGTACTGTCAACCCCGAGTTAATGAACACATGTTAGATTGAACTTTGCTACTTAACCTTCTCCTTTCCATAACATATATGATAATTGTACTGTTCTTGATCACTGCTTCAAAATTGTATATAAAATCAATCTCTTCAGATTTCTTATGCACCAAAGACCAAGAAAGTGGGGCAGACTCCTGATATCTAATCATGTGCAACTTATCAACATTCAGGCAGGCTAAAAAGCACAAAAAAAGAGTTCTCAAACTGTAAAACCCAACAGAAAGGTGATGCAGAAAAACAGATAGATTAAATAAAAAATCACACAAAAGGCATTTTGAAAAAGTGCTGTTTTCAGAAACTGAGTTTCAACTTCAATTTACGTAATCTTGCGCATGAGCTTTTGGTTCACATAATTCCTCAATCAGGCAAGTTTTCATTTTGTAGATATACCACATAATTTTGTTGGTTGGGTTAAGTTTGTTCAACAGTTCAACTACATATATTCAACCAATCATCCCATTGCCAACCCCGAACACATGAAATAATCTAACAATTCAATCACAAACATATCATAATGATTGCCAATGAATCCATATGGGAAGCTATCCGGAAGGATTTTTTTATAAATATAAAGGGGAATTATTGAAAGTATTCATCTTGTATTTTTATTCTCCAATCAAATAAGCTAAGGTCCTCATGGAATATTGTATGTCAGCTCAAATGCCTGCAAACTGCTTGAAATCACATTGATGTATAAAAGTTTTACAATGATGATGGCATGACTGACTTGTGTATGTAATGAAGAAGGGAATTACTAGAAAAAATTTTAGAGGTAATGAGATGATAGATTCAAAATAGAAAGAATCTTATAGGGTGGAGCAAATAGTACATGTTCTTCAAACTTCATCAGACCATCTTTATCATGAAAGTACTAGGCTACACCCAAGTTACCAAGTGCCATGTACCTTGAACTTGGAATCTGGATTCTGATTTTGAACAATTAGGGGATACAAAGTAGAC
>NW_006768826.1:251299-263507 GCF_000204055.1 Melampsora larici-populina 98AG31
TTTCACTGAAAAATTTGAGATACTTTATTTACAACTGAAATATCTAACACAAACCTCAAGCTCCACCAAATACAATGTTTTCATGAACCTCCTTGAACCCCAAACTTATCCTTCGTATCCCCTAATCAATTGCATGATTTCATCACTTGTACATTGATTCTGATACAAAAAAAAAGTTTGAGGTTCAAAGAGGTCAATGAATACATTGTATTTGGTGGAGCTTGAGGTTTGTGTAAGATATCTCAGTTGTAAATAATGTATCTCAAATTTTCAAGTGAAAGAAATCTCAAGGGCATATGTGCCATGTGAGTGGATTGAGTGGATCCTAGGTGCAGAAAGATTGGTTCTGTAGAGTCAGTCATGCGGGTGTGTATGTAACATGAAGTTTCCAAGTTTGTGTTCAAATCCAAGAAAATTTTGAAAGTGTCCCAGAAGTTTCTGGTCAAGCTGATCCCCAACCCAAAAAACATGGGTAATGGCCTAAACCCAATCCTGAACCTCTGCAAACCCGGCTTCCAGGAGCCCCCCCAAACCCACACTGGACTGCCTTAAGTTGGGTGTTACATGCATTTGCCCACACCCCTGTACTCTTCAGGGGCCCGAAAGGCCTGACCAAACCCTTGCTCCAATGGTTTGGGGGCCTTGGGTTTAGGGCCCAGCCGGAGTTTCTGGATGTCACTTCTGGTCACTCCTGGGACAAAAAACACAAGTTTTGAATACCCCTATTAAAGTATTACATGTGACATTGTTAGCCCCCGGTCTTTGGCTGACAACATTCAAAGATATCTTGAAGGGTAAAAGAAATCTTTTTTTCATAACCTTTTTTTCAAATTAGAAAGAAACTAACTTAACACAAGTCCCAAATTTGCACAGAGATTTCCTACCTTTGCAAGCTTGGTGCCCTGGAGAGGGACTTGCAAATTATCAGCTGGTTCTGGTGTGCCAGCAGCAACCAGAGAAGACTTGCTTGGATAAATGAAATATACAGCCTGTTATTTTCTGTAGTTGAGACCCTACACAAAATCTCAGGAGAGCAAAGTGTTCAGAATTCCAAAATCAACAACTTTGCTTTTTGAACAAAACTCAAGCAGTCCTTTTGCTCTTGCAAGAGGCTCAAGGAGATTTTTTCAAGGGGAAAGGAAAATCAATGACCAATTAAAACAAGTTTAATCAGTCAGTCTTGAATTGATTTAATTGGCTTGAAATGTGATTGGTCAAGACAATGTTGGAAAAGAGAGACAAATTTCAATTTTACCAAAGCTTTTAAAGAAACAGGTGTTGAACCTGGGCCAGAAGAGGATGCTGTATTGTTGATACTTTCAGTCATAATTGATAATGTCTTGTGAAGTGGTAATATGAACTTTGAGAAGATCTGCAATCAACAAAACAAAGTTTCAACCTGACCTAGATCAGATGTACAAAGATGTGTCTTGAGTTTTTGACAATGGATCAATCTCATTGGGTGTTATTTCAAGGTAGGTAATTCCTGCACATCAAAAACTTCTTCCCAGGAAGGGCATACATTTTTTTTTTTTTTTATTTTATTTCATTGTTTAGAGTGCCTCCTGAGCCGAAGGCTATCAGGCACTTAACTACTTGTGCTCCGCTCCAGTAAAAACCCCAGTGGGGAAAAGGTCACGTGCTGGCTGTTTAAAGTATTACAAGTGTTTTTGTTTAGATACAGATGGTGGCGCTAAAGGAAGGTGTTTGACAAGACAATGTAGGAAGGATGTTATATGGATGGGGTTTGGAGATTTTGAGGGGTTTCCTCTTTGGTGATGGTTGCCCACACCCAACGATTCTTGAACCGCCAGGTCGAGTTGGAGTATTTGGCTATGCATCCAAATGCTTTCGGGTTTTTGGTGATGTCTGATGATTCTGAGAGTTGGAGTTTGTTTATCGCGTTGATTAGCTTCTTTCGTTGTTTCTCGTACCTGTTACATATGAACAAGAAATGGTCAATGGTTTCAACCCCTCCTCCGCATTCGCAGAGGGGGTCGAATCACTGTTGGTGCTTAAATAGATATGAGTTAAGATATATATGATTAGATCTAAGTTGTGTGATTGCCGTGCATTCATGTTTTCGTAGTTCACTGAGAGCCTTAAGGTGTTGTTTTTGAGAAGGTTTATGGCCTAATCTCTTGATTTCGTTATTGGTAAAGTTGTTTTCGTCTGCTTTCGACCACTCCTTGATTGCTGATGTAAAACCTGCAAGAGAGGGCGTGGATGTGAATGTGCTTGGCAATTCTCTTTTTGCCAAGCTGTTAGCGATTTTGTCCACTGTTTTGTTACCTCGTACACCACAGTGTCC
The DNA here is from genome assembly GCF_000204055.1 of Melampsora larici-populina 98AG31. Lineage (NCBI taxonomy): Eukaryota > Fungi > Basidiomycota > Pucciniomycetes > Pucciniales > Melampsoraceae > Melampsora > Melampsora laricis-populina. Next base: position 253,611 of record NW_006768826.1, read on the forward strand.
TGGGCACCAACGGATTGTAATTCTTGCGTTTGGGAATGATGCTGCTATGTAGTTGATGATCTTGAAGGTCTCCTTCCGGTCGAGTAGTGACGCGATTGATAGAGGGCAGCTACTGAGATCTTTAATTACTGACTGATTGTCCAGAATAATTGTGATTCTTCTAGTATCTTGAGTTGATTCGCGCATGGCGATTGTAAGACCTAATTGGACTCCTTTGTATTCGGCCTGATAGATTCCGTGGAGTCTAGCCTTACCTAGGTGTTGTGCAATAGATTTATTAGTATTTTCGCACCAAGCAGCAGCTGCGGTGTTTTTGGTTGGAATGCGAGAGCCGTCTGTGTAAATGACGAGGTGTTCGTTTGAGGGTTTGAGTTTCTTCGTTCCTAAGATAGCTACCTTTTCGATGTCTTGGATAATCATTGATAATCTGGGAGGTCTGATGAGAATTGCAGTCGGGTTTACTGGTAGTTGTGTTGTGAATTCATCAAATTCTTTTCCTAATTTGTGTTGGAAGAATTGGTGATAGATGTTGCGGTGCGTTCGTGGTTTTGATACCTGGGCCTGTTGGATGATCGGAAAAAGGGGGTGATGGCTTGGTTTTGTAAGTGATTTGGCTATGAAGTTCATAAGCTTAGCTTTTAATCTGGTTTCTGGCCGAAGGAGGTTGATGTCGTGTTGAAGGAATACACAAGGGGTAGTTTGGAGAGCCCCTAATGCTGCTCGAGCGCTGGTGTTGTCAATTGTTGAGAGGTGGTTGATGAGGTACTTTGGGGGATCAAGTGGCATCCATGCCGCTATACCATAATCAGTCGTCGCGTGAACTGTGGCTATTAGCAACGTTCTCATCAGGTGTGGTGGGATGCCCCACTCTGATTTAGCTAGCGATGCAATGAAACCTGACCTTTGTTTTCCTTTTGTGATTACATCCTGTCTGTGTTGTGAGAAATTGAGCTGGCCGTCGAATGTGATACCTAGCCATTTTGTATTTGCCTGTGGTGAGATATTTTTCCGTGCGCCAAAGTTGATGGTTGGGGGAGCTGTGTCTTTGTCGGGTTTTTTTGTGCTGAATATCATCCAGTGACTCTTCTTTGTATCGAAGATTGCACCGTGTTTCTCAGCCCACTTTGTTTGTCTGAATGTTAAGGTGTTCATTTTTGACCTGAGTTGATGTTGGTCGGGTGCTGATGCAAGAAGGATGACGTCGTCAACGAATCCTAAAGCTTCGGCCCAGTCTATTTGGTTAGCAATATCAAGAAGAGACGAGTTGTAAAGAAGATATAAGAGGGGGGACAAGGGTGATCCTTGTGGTAATCCGTGGGATAATTTGAATGGTTCTGATTCAAAGCCGTTGAACAAGAGCCTAGTTGATCGGTCTGAGAGGAAGTCATTGACGATGTTGAGGGTACGAGAGTGTGTTCCTTTTTTCTCGATCGTGTCCAAGAGCCTTGGGTGATGAACTGACGGGAACGCTGACTTAACATCAGCAAACATGGCTCCTACGATGTTACCTTTAGTCCATTCGGTGCGTATGTAGCTGACTAGGTGTACTAGAGCTTCATGGCTTGATCTGTTTGGTTGACCGCCGTAGTGTCCGCGGTTTAGGAGCTGGAGTTTCTCCACCTTTTAACCACTGGCCATATGGTCTGCCATATCCAGTTTTGGATGCCATCCCTACCCGGGGCTTTCAAAGGTGGGCTCTTCATAACGATATCATTGAGCGAGTCCTTGTTCAGCGCGTCACTAAGGCTCGGCATCGTGGATGGTGTTGTTTTTGTTTCTTCAGTTAATGGAAAGTCGAGGGTTGTGGTATCCTGTAAGCACCTGTAGCTACTAGCCTTCTGGACTAGTATTCGAAGAAAAATAAGACTTTATGGTCGGATAAAAGCCGATACTCTCAACAAGAAAATGCCGACGCGTCCGACAAGTCGGGCGCCCAAATTTTACATGTCTTTTTCTTCAAATTCTTCCTCCCGACGTGTCCGACACCACCAAAACTTCACAAATTCACTAAGTCCAACACACAGCACCACTTCACAACTTCACATCTCACAAGAACCCAAGACCACAAGTTCACGGCCTTAACTTAACTAAATCCCACAGTCAGATACTTCACAAAGACTCACAAGAGCAACACTCACGATTCACCTCCTCAACACACAACTTCACCAGTTCACACTCACAAAGAACCATTCACAACTCGTCAATACACCTCAAGATCCTCTCGATCACATTCTTATTGACATGTCCTACATTCCGATCGATAAGGAAGGCAATCCATTCCTTCAAATACCTCCGGATGGGACTATCCTCAAAGATCTCGAAGCCTTGTATGCGTATCTTGATCCTCTCACCGTCGACCATGGATACAAGTTATCGGTTCTAGACTCTTGTTACCCCACCATGGACGCCTACATCGAGTTCAAGTGTTACAAAGGCCCTACTCGCCATGCAAGATCTCCTGGAGACTGCCCATTCTATGCTCGGGCAGATAGAAAGAAACCAAACGACTCCTGGATACTCACAATACCAAACCCACATCATAATCACCCACCATCGACAAAAAAACTCCCTTATCATCGTCCAAAGAAACCTAGAGCCCCGAAATCTACGACACTCGAGCCTATACCAACACTCCATCCACCTGAAAAAACCAAACCTCTCGTTCTTTCCAAACTATACACTAATATCATTAGCCGCATGAAGAGACTTGAAGATGAAACACAAAAATCCCTCCTTGATCTTCTCGAAAAAGAATTGGACATCGCTGAGATGGATCAAGTCATGAACGACCACTTAAACAAAGAAGCCCAAGATATCATAGAACTCGAAGCAAGCCTGAAAGATTTAAAAAAAGGAAATTCCGAAATCAAACTTCAAGCTACGAATCCTACCTTCAAGGAGACTCAAGATACCCTGAACCTCCCAGATGCGACTCATCTCAACCAACACCCATCCAAATCCTCTGTCGTTTCACCAGATCAGGCCCCCACTGATGCAGTGATGCCCTCAAAGGTAGGAACCGTTTCAAAGGTAGGCATCATTGCTTGATCATCTATCGACTTCATGCAAAAATAGCAAGAATAACAAGACTGACTCATATCATGATTATGATCGCATCCAGTCGCATATCAAGTCACCCTCACCAGGCAGCACACATGCTCCCCCAAAAACACCTCATATTGTCCTCAACACCCGTGCTCCTGACCCACCAATGTCAACACCTCCTCCATTTACTTACGAAGAGGAAGATGATGACAAAGGAGAAGATACTTTCAAGACCCCCAACGAACACTTTCCGACCATTCCTTCTATACATGGAAGCCTGCAACATCCACTCTCATCAATTGTCGAGCAACATCGTGGAAAACAACCATCACCAAATGGTCATGTGAACATTCTACCAATCGATGATGTGGTTCAAAATTTTATACCAGTCAATCAACCTCAACAAAATCAGCCAAGCGAAGAAGACAAGCACTTACCTGACACTACCTCCAAGAAGCGCAACAAACGCCGAACAGCAAAAGGACGGCAAAAGAAAGCCAAAGAACCACAAAACACAGCCGAAGAACAACAACACACACACACGCCCACCCCTCTGAAGAACACGGATGCCAATAAAGTCACTACTGACCATTTCCTTCAGGACGAGGACAAAATGAAACAGCAACTCCCGCTTGCCTCGCCTTCACCTTCCAAGAAACGAACCCAACAAGAGCAAGAGTCCATTCAAGCCAATGTACCCCCAGCCAAGAAGAGCAAGAAACGAACAGCTTTACGTGTTGCCACGCGATCCTCAGCTCGAATCAAAGGTATCAATCCTGAAGACCCATCCATGAAAACTTCAGCTAATCAAACCGCTGTCAATGAACCACAAAAAAAAAACATCGAATCAAACCCTCATGAAGAAGCCCCTAGAGGTAACATGAAGATTAAACTTAAACTACAACCCGATGCCCAAAATATTCCACCTGTCAGTCTCACTTCATACGCTGCTAGCTCTCCAATCCAATTGTTTGACGATGCTGAGAGTTCCCTCCTTGACCTTTACCTCCAGCCCGAAACCAAAGCAAATGAAAACAAATCGGCTCTAAACGATTCATCTATACAGGTTAGAACCACTCTACAACACCATAAAAGGAGACATACACTAACTGTACTGTACTTTTTGCACAGTCTTTACCTTACATCGACGAGATTCCCTCCTACTTGTACCCCTACTTAACAGATGTTACCGATGTCCCACCTGATGGACTTTGCGCCTTTTCATCTGTTGCTGTTTCTCTTGGTCGTACACCGGATCAAGCAACCACTATTCGCAGCGAGCTTGAACACGAGGTTATGTCCCAATACAAATGGTACGAGGAACACACCTCAAAATTTTGTCTCAATTACGATATCAAACGTATACTCAAGATACTTCAAAACCCAAACAAAACGGCCGGCCAAGAACTATGGTTACCAATGCCTGGAGCATCAACAATAATCGCGAACACGTACCACCAACCAGTCATTTTTTACACCAAAAATCTCGCTGCAACGATGCACACCGTTCCTTTCTTTTCACCTCCAACCTCTGATATCCGACCCATCATCATCGCACACGTTGCAGGCTATCATTATGTCTCCTTAGAAGTCTCCCTCAACCCTTCACTACCTATACCTCATCCTAATCCGGAATGGTATAGTCTACATGATCAAAGTGCACAAGGTTGGGATGGTATCTATTGCCCAAATGTGGAGGTTTTCAGAAAGTTAGCAAAGGCAAGCAGGCGAGCTAGAAATGAAGAATGGGCTCAAAGTCGTGCAGGTTTACCGGAGCCAGATGCAATATCACTGGTCTCTGAGGAACCACAAGAAGGAAATGAAAGTGACAATCATAGGGACAACGAAAAAGAAAATGATGAAACTGCAAAAAGTTCTCCTCTATCTAGCCCCCGATCTTAAAAGTGTACATGTATGTAATCTCTTGCGAGAATGTATGTCAAATACATTCTTGCCAATATCTCCAATATAGAATTCATATGAACTCCACAAATCTTCATGAATTCGAGTGGCCACGTTAGAGTAAGCTGCCCTGTATTGACCTCTTGTGAAGTTCATCACATCATTGAAATGTTCAATGATGCGATGAATTCCATAGTTGACCTTGAGTTACGAACACTTTCACACTGAAATTCAATGGGAACCCACATTGAGCTACATAATACACTAAAATTTTGTAGGAACCAGAGATAACAAAAGCGGAAAGTGTACAAAGAAAGTTCACAATTGAATGTGAGCTACATTTTGAAACTTCATTTAAGAAGTCACATTTGATTGTTGATAGTTCTGATTCAATTGTGAACTTTGTAGCCATATTGTGAACTGATTATTTATACAGTTTGCATTTAATTGGGAACTTCGTAGAGAGATGGTGAACTGAGTATACAGTTCACATTTGATCTCGAATGTGAACTGAATATACAGTTCACATTTGATCTCGAAATTTGCAGACAAATTGTGAATTGAATATACAGTTCACATTGAATTGTGAACTGGATTAATAGTTCACATTTAATCTTGAAATTTGTAGAGATGTCACATTCAATTGTGACCTTTGTAGAGAGATTGAGCACTTAATATACAGTTCACAAGTTCACATTTTTTTATGAAATTTGAGGAGGAATTGTGAACTAGATATATAGTTCACGATTACTTGTGAAATTTGTAGACCATTCACATTTAATTGTCAACTTTAGAGATTGTGAACTGATTATACAGTTTAAATTTATTTGGGAACTTTGTAATTGTGAACTGACTATACACTTCACATTTACCTGTGTAATGGAAATGTACAGAGATATTGTGAACTGAATATACTGTTTACATTTCATTGTGAACTTTGTAATTGTGAACTGATTATATACTTCACACTCAGTTGCGAAATTTGTAGACAGATTGTGAACTGATGATACAGTTCAAATTCGATTGTGAACTGTATCATCAGATTGTGAACTGAAGAAACTGCTCACATTTAATTGTGAACTTCATGGGTCGGTCAGATTTTATTGTGAACAGAGTATCACGGTTTTATTGTGAACTGTGTATGAACTTCACGATCAAATGTGAAGGTCGTATTGTATTGTGAACTGAAGAAACAAACAGTTCACATTTAATTGTGAACTGTTTGTGTCGGTCAGATTTTATTGTGAACAGAGTATCTCGCATTTATTGTGAACTGCGTATGAACTTCACAATCAACACAATCAAATGTGAAGCTCGTATGAACTTCACCATCAATTGCGAAGTTCATAGCTTTTGTGATTTAGGTTTCCAACTCACATAGCATTTATAGAAGTAACTACTATGAAGACTATGAAGTAAACATATATGAAGCATTCATATACTTATGCGAATGACATCACATTATTATAAAGGGCAGGTCTATGAACTATATCAAAGGTTGACATCCAATTGTGAACCACTGATGATTATAGACTACATTATCATGTAAATGTGATCTTCAATCATTTCATATGATCTTCTTTCATTTCCCTACGTTACATCTCCCATGATACTTTTAAAGGTTTCAATCGACTTATTAAGCTCTCATTTAGTTGAGAACTAGACATCAGGTTCAGATGGATTTATGAACAACACTACATTATTATAAAGCACACCATTCGAAATAAACAAATGCCTCAATTGTGAAACACACCCATAGAAGCATGGTGAGTTATGATCTGCATAAAATTTCCTATTGGATAGCACTGACTGTAAAGTTTACATTTCAAAGTTCAGAAAACTGTGAAATATGACAAACCATTTCGATGTGAACTGGTTTCAAATTTGAACAGCATTTGTGAATTTTATATATTTGAATGTGAACTTGACTCATTTTGTGAAACGAAATGAGTTAGTGACCTCTTCATATCAAGAGGTCAATGGGTGTGAACTGCAAGATGTGAGCCGAATTAGATATGTAGTTTCACAAGTGACCGTGTGAACCAAAGTCAGACTTCACAATATTATACAATCCGAATTGTATAATATTGTGAACTGTCTAATCCAGTTCGCATTTGGATGTGAACTGTATAACCAAGTTCACTTTTGGATGTGAACTGGTTTCAATTTGTGAGCAGTGAGTGAACAGTAAATTGTGAACTGTGTCATTGAAATGTGAACTTGATCCAATACGTGAACTGCAAATGTGAATTGGCAGTTCACGATCACGGAGCACAGCAAATCAAGTTCACATTGGGATGTGAACTGGTTTCAATTTGGTAGCAGTTAGTGAACAGTGAATTGTGATCTGTGTCATTTAAACGTGAACTTGATTCGATACGTGAACTGCAAACGTGAACTTGATACAAAGCAAGCTCACGTGGTGTGAACTTCTTTGGCAGTTCACAATCACGGAGCACAGCAAATCAAGTTCACATTTGGATGTGAACTGGTTTCAAGTTGTGAGCAGTGAGTCAACAGTGAGTTGTGAACTTTGTCATTTAAACGTGAACTTGATTCATTACGTGAACTGCAAATGTGAACTTGATACGAAGCAAGCAATGAGGTGTGAACTTCTTTGGCAGTTCACAATCATGGAGCGTCTAGGCGATAATAGCTTATGTGATCCAACCAAGTGAACAAGCTAATATGAGACTCATATTATCCAGGGGAAATGATCAAGAAATGATCAAGAAGAAAAAAATAGATACAATATATATAACATCCTATTTGATTCTAAATGGCATATCATCAAGATGGTTGGTACAAAAAGTTTGTGGTGATGAAGGAAACCTAAAAATCATTTCGCCAGATTCCTAACTTGATAGCTAAATGCTTCATCTTCAGATGAGCTTGTTCCGCATAACCGGTCAAGACCCTTGCTTGATATTCCTCCGCTTCTCTTTCACTCATACCCTGTTGGTCAATCTTCACCTTTTCAAGACGATGCACCAAAGATTGGGCAATTTGACAAGAGCATCCAAAGCAGGTGATTTCAGCTGACTCTGGTTCGACTCGTTCTCCATCTGCATTATAAGTTTTGGAGGCCGTTGTGTGATGATGCACTTGGGAGTTCCACAACATCTCGACTATACCATCCGAAGCATCCAAGTCGACCGCTAGATTGTAGTCATCCAGAACAAATTGGGCTCCAATACAATTTCCACGTGAAGCCGTCTCTCCTCGCATGTAGAGTTTGCCTGTGGCCCGGTCTATCAATGTGAACAAGCCAAAGGCATATTTTGATGCATCCTTGTCTTTGTGTTTCTTATTGGTGATTCATCAAAGGTGACTACAATATTCGAACCGAATACCTTGGAGTTGGGTGACACGTAAAAGGATTCGTTCGCCCATGATGGGGCATTGGTTCGACTAGCAATTGAAGCATTTGACTCAAATGCATATAAAGAAAGGCCACTGAATCGCTCAGCAAAGAAGGATTCAATTGCAGGGAGATTGCCCTGTCTTTTCAAGTCGGCCTCCATCTTCCACAGATCGTTGGCCGTGGTTGCATTCCAAGTGTAGTGACCTAAGAACAATGTGTAAGTCAGTGAGGAATCATTCAAATGGGTCTTTTTGATTGGCCTAACTCGCCTCCTTTGACCTCTGGATCGTAACCTGGACGGAACCCTGCAGCAAACATACGACCGAATTTGCGACCCAGTCTCCTGGCCCGGTAAGTAGCACCATTTGTTTTAACCTTGCCTCGAGCTTTGGCATGCTGGTAGATAGTACTAATCAAATGATTATAAGCTTCATAAATGTTGTCCCCCATACTGGCCTTCTCCAGAAATCGTACAACCAGTAAGAGCTCAGATGTATTGAAATCTAGACAGACGACTGTTCCATAGGTCAAAGTGAACCTTGGCTTCCCATAGTGTCTTCCCTTCCGAAAAAAAAGGAACTTTGAGTCGAGGGGAAGACCATAGTGGCTAATCAGATTGGCCTTTTGAATGGACCTAGCATTCGGAAGAGGTTTACTTGGCCTTTCAAGGTGCTTTTGAATTGAACGATTAAGACGTGATAATCGGGTGGCTGGTGACTTATACTTCCCCATAACACTACTTCCGTTTCGATGTAATAAGAACTTGAAGATAAGGAATAAAACGTTTGAGTAATACTAGTAAGATAATAGAAGAAGAATGATTTAATGATATATGAGATGAGAGAGGAAATAAGTGAGGATGATGACAAGATGTGAGAGTAATTATCCACAAGTTCCTCCTAAAACAAATCAGGCAATATCAAACTTATACTCCCTTCTAGCTTCTGAATTATGCGTCGCGATGAACCAAGGTCCGAAGCATGCAAGGGAAGTATAAGAATGAGATCACTTGTGAAAGGTTGGAATGGTCGATATTATCTGATCAATGTCACCTTGGAGAGGGAATTGGTTTCGAAGGATGATTGAAAAACGTATGAAATAACGGGATTCTGAGGAAGGAAGAAAAATTCTATTCTGGCGGTCAGAATAGATCAGACTGTGAATTTCCCACGGGCCTTACCTCAATAAGTAGGCATTTCAGCGTGCGTCATTGGCTACTTTGGGCAGGGTGTTTAAAAATGTCAGACTAAATGAATGTCGAGGTCGGACAATGTGGACGGGGTTGCACGTTAAGCCTAATTGAATGTGTATGTACAGCGCACAAGCTATTAACATCGTATCTCTGGTCCACGATACTGTTATAGTCCAGAATTATACAAAGCCACGTTTCAGGAAGGAAGAGAAAGTACATTAGAGAAAAGAAAATGGGTGTTTAGACACCAGACTTGAGTTTCTCCACCTTACAAAAACAAGAGGCATAAACGTATAGAGGCATACGTTTCGCCCCTATGTTTTTTTAAGGTGGAGAAGATACCACGAATCTTAGGATTGATATTGGATTCTGCACTTGAAGAGGAGGTAGTTTG
>NW_006768826.1:263626-267967 GCF_000204055.1 Melampsora larici-populina 98AG31
CAATACCACTATATTTAAGGTTGAAATTGGATTTGCAAGGTGAAGATGAGGGAATTCGAGAAAATCTTGATAATGAAAGTTTTCCCTCATGCAGGACATCATATTTACCAAAGAAGGGAAACAGATAATTCCCATGTCTTCAATGTGTTTGTGTGTCTTTGGTACCTGAGCGGCAGCCAAAACCACAATTTTTGTGATTGAAATTGGTTTTGCAAGTTGAAGATGAGGTAATTGCAGAAAATGTTGATAATGAACCTTTTCCCTCATGCAGGAAAGCATATTTAACAAAGAAGCAAAACAAAGATCTTGCACATCTTCAAAGAGTTTGAGTGAGTTTTGTACCTGGGAGGAAGACAATACCACAATATTTAAGATGGACATTGGATTTCGAACTTGAAGAGGAGGGAATTCAAGAAAATGTTGATAATGAAAGTTTCCCAGAATGCAGGAAAGCATGTTTAACAGAGAAGCAAAACACCTATTTCCCACATCTTCAAAGAGTTTGTGTGAGTTTTGTACCTGGGAGCAAGCCAATACCACAATTTTTGAGATTGAAATTGGAATTCCCATTTGAAGATGAGGGAAATCAAGAAAATGTTGATAATGAAAGTTTCCCAGCATGCAGGAAAACATGTTTACCAACGAAGCAAAACACATATTTCCCACATCTTCAAAGAGTTTGTGTGAGTTTTGTACCTGGGAGGAAGCCAATACCACAATTTTTGAGATTGACATTGGATTTCCTATTTGAAGATGAGGGAAATCAAGAAAATGTTGATAATGAAAGTTTCCCAGAATGCAGGAAAGCATGTTTAACAGAGAAGCAAAACAGATATTTCCCACATCTTCAAAGAGTTTGTGTGAGTTTTGTACCTGGGAGGAAGACAATACCACAATATTTAAGATGGACATTGGATTTGCAAGTTGAAGATGAGGGAATTCAAGAAAATGTTGATAATGAAAGTTTCCCAGAATGCAGGAAAGCATGTTTAACAGAGAAGCAAAACACCTATTTCCCACATCTTCAAAGAGTTTGTGTGAGTTTTGTACCTGGGAGCAAGCCAATACCACAATTTTTGAGATTGAAATTGGATTTCCCATTTGAAGATGAGGGAAATCAAGAGAATGTTGATAATGAAAGTTTCCCAGAATGCAGGAAAGCATATTTAACAAAGAAGCAAAACATATATTTCCAACATCTTCAATAGGTTTGGGTTGAATTTGTGATGATTTTGGTGTGAAGTTCCATGTAGGGCGGCTTTTGAAAAACTTGCCACATTCCCAACCTCCTACAAATTTGACCTATCATGGCCAAAGATGCCATGATAAAGTGGGAAATATGTGTTTTCCTTCTTTGTTAAAAATGCTTTCCTGCATGCTGGGAAACTTTCATTATCACGGTTTTCTTGATTTCCCTCATCTTCAAATAGGAAATCCAATTTCAATCTCAAAAATTGTGGTATTTGCTTGCTCCCAGGTACAAAACTCACCCAAACTCTTTGAAGATGTGGGAAATAGGTGTTTTGCTTCTTTGTTAAATATGCTTACCTGCATGCTGGGAAACTTTCATTATCAACATTTTCTTGATTTCCCTCATCTTCAAATAGGAAATCCAATTTCAATCTCAAAATTGTGGTATTTGCTTGCTCCCAGGTACAAAACTCACCCAAACTCTTTGAAGATGTGGGAAATAGGTGTTTTGCTTCTTTGTTAAATATGCTTACCTGCATGCTGGGAAACTTTCATTATCAACATTTTCTTGATTTCCCTCATCTTCAAATAGGAAATCCAATTGCAATCTCAAATAATGTGGTATTGTCTTCCTCCCAGGTACAAAACTCACACAAACTCTTTAAAGGTGTGGGAAATATGTGTTTTGCTTCTTTGGTAAATATGCTTTCCTGCATTCTGGGAAACTTTCTTTATCAACATTTTCTTGATTTCCCTCATCTTCAAATAGGAAATCCAATTGCAATCTCAAATAATGTGGTATTGGCTTCCTCCCAGGCACAAAACTCACACAAACTCTTTGAAGGGTTGGGGATTAAAACCAAACAGAATCCATCCATCAGTGTCTCTTTAGTGGTTCAATCTAAAAGGCTAGTACTAGTACTATACCCTTTATAGCACTATACACAGCCAAGTATTGTCGTTATCTGACAGCAGAGACAGTACCCAATCTATTATATTACATTGAGCCTTTCTCACGTTTGTGAATGAACTGTATCCATCACATAAGCCATTTATCATACTCTGACCGCACCCAATTGATCTTCCTTTCCAAAATCAATTCAGAAAATGAACCAAGCAATGTCATATTTCTCACATAATTAATCAGTGAAATCTAATCAGTGATTGCTAGTAGTGTCCCAGTCGGATGATGCCGGATGGCAGCCAATTGCCAATGTCAATTTATGTCATTCAGTCCGTGGTTCAATCTTACCTAATTGGGCATATGAAACCCAAGTGGCAGTCGGTGCCAACTCCTTTTGGAAAGGGCTATGTATTATAATTGTGAACACTTAGCATTGGCCAGGTTTCGCATGGAAATGTAAATGGGGGTAACCCATTAGGGGTACACAAGCATCTCAACCCGACCTTAAAAACCCATCCAAAAAACCCGTGCCAACCCGATTGATTTTGAGTTTTTGGCACTAAAAAATCCAAAAATCAATTGGGTTGCCATGGGTTTTATTAGGTCGGGTTGAGATGTTTGTGTACCCCTATTGGTATTGGATGTGCCACTTAATTCCCCCGTGAGGTCATCAGGTGTTTCCCTCTCAATAATCAACTTGGCCTTTCGCCCAATCAATGGGGGGAAAAAAAGGAAGATCTATAGCATGCCCTTTAGGACGTTCAGCCAAAAGACGACCACAGCCTACCCCACAAGGTTCCAGCCAGATCATTGCGGATTTAGATGCCAGCGAGGTACGCTGGCTGGAACAACAGTCCCAACGCTTGACAAATCAACCACCACCTCAACATGAAGCGATGCAGGCACCTCCTCCAGACCTATTCGATCCTGAGGGTGAAAACGACTATATTTCCGATATCAATCCTGAAGAAGCATACCTCATTAATCATAATATCCTGGACGACAGCAATGAGGAGCCACCTGAAGTCAACAACTTCAGTGAATACGTGAAGGGTTCAAACTACAAAAAAAAACAGATCAAAGAGGCCCAAAATTGGGCAAAGGTGTTTGGTCCGATGTTCCTCGATTTCATGGTAGGTTCCAAACGGACAACTCAATGGGGTCTAGACACTTGGAGTGTCGATTACAACAAGTCTTGTTCATGTGGAACTGGTAAAAACCGCTTGCGAAAGGTAGACCTGGTGGACCTTACAAGTACTGTAAAATTGACTTCTGCATTTCCACCTTTCACTTAGCTGATTGCCTATCAGAAAACAGGTCGCAATCAAAAGGCAATCCTTTTCTGTGACTGTCTACCTGATCAAGTGAGGCTAATCCGGATGGGATTCATTGGAGGGTCTCCAATTCACCCTGAGAGTGCATTTTCAATCAGACTCTTGCGACTTCACCATAGCCTATGGAAGTATTGCTCAGTTCAAACACAGGGCTTCTCACTTGGTTTTGATGAATTCTTGGATCCAGCTAACCCACTCCTTTTGGTAGCGGGTACAAGTGAGGTATGTAATTTATCCTCTCATTCCAATGGTATCATGAATTTTTACTCATCAATGTTCTTATGTCAGCCTCGAAGGTGGCGACGGCCTTTCTCCCTGGCTATAGACGCTTACAGACAGATGCTTCGATATGAGGAGGAGCTGACCATCCGTGCACTAGGTCTAACGACCATGGAGAAGTTGGCCATGAATTGCCCACGGTGTTTTGGACCTCTTCAAGCAAACCCTGAACCTGATGAGCCGGACTACATAGTTTGTGTCGATGGAAATTTCCAGCATCGCCGGCACAAGGCAGCCAGTCGAGAGTATGAAGAAAAGGTGGTTAAAATTCCTCCTCTATTCATTGATCCCAAAAAGGTCGAAGAATGGGAGCCCGTGAAGAACAAACATGTTGTCAAATCTAATGTATTTTCAATCCAAAATAAAGCACCTCCTCTCATGTCAGGGCTGAAAAAATTCTTCCGTATAAGGATCATTGCTCTTCTCAGCATACTGCAGCAGCAGACCAGCGAGGTGGCTCGACATGGAAGGCTGCCGATGAAACAGGCCTCATTGGGATGGCCTGTCAACATGATCATGTGCTGAGTTTTGTCAATGTGGTTCAAAGCGGTGAAAGGCAAGTCTATCAAATACTAACCCTAAGCATGATGAAACTACGGGAATGCGAGACGTTCCAAAGTGACAATGCGCAAT
>NW_006768826.1:268067-270399 GCF_000204055.1 Melampsora larici-populina 98AG31
AACTATTGCAAGATACTGCTGAGCCGGGAAAACCTAGGAAAAGGCATGGTATTTTGTATGATATTGGGTGCACTTTAGAGAAAAGCATTATCAGGGTACTGAGTATATATTATCTATACCTCCCATACCACCAACCCCCACTGATATGTTACGAATTGTAGAATAAGATCTTTCAAGCCCAATGTGCAGAGCGAGGACTGAAGTTTGGCACCAGTGCGTTCCATGCCTTTGTTCATGAGTGGGGTTGTCAGCTGTGTTACAACCCACGCATGAACAAAGGCTGGGGTCGATCAGATGGCGAAGGGTTAGAAAGAATCTGGTCTTTCCTCTCTCCACTGGTCAGCCCACTACGATACTCAACAAAGCAGCATCGCCTTGATGCTCTGCATTTAAAAGCGACTCATCGAAATGTAGTCACACGCACCAATGCAGGTCAGCTACTTTTCATTACAATAAAGTGGCAGAAAAGGGAATCATGGACTGATATTGAAACAGTTCGAGCCTCTTGGATCAAAGTCAAAGATTCTGAACGTCTTTCCAACCAAGCAAACAAGACACTGGAACGTCTTGTAACACAGAAACCTACCTACACTCGCGAATATTTTGCTACTCAGTGGGAACGACAAAAGACGTGTCAGCTAGAAGCCATATCAAGTGTCACTTCGAAGCAGTTGGAGGAAAAGCTGGTAGAGCTACTAGACCAAGAAGAGAAGTTGAAAGAGGCTCAGTGAGTTTCCTTTTTATATTTTTCGTGTGAAAAAAATAACAAACTGAGAGACCCAATGTTCAATGACAATAGCACTGAACTAAAACGTCTACAGAGGAAGCATCGTAATAATTGGACTGAATCTGAAGTGTTAGATATAACCACACTCCCAGGTTCAATTGTTGCCATGGAGACAGCTGCACAGAAAGTGCGTGAAGAACTAGGAGATCCTGAATTCCGTCAGATACGGCAGAACACAAGTTTGTATTTTGTTTCAATAAGACAAGGTCTTGTAATAATTTTTGAATGGACTTCACAGCGGCGAAGGGTACAGCCCTCATACGGGTCCGGCTTGCAAAGATGCAACTTTATGAGGCCAAAGTTGGCATTGTCGAGGCACAGAAAAGATGGGATAAATGTGGTTTGGGTATGTCACTCGTCATCCATCAAGCAACACAATCCAATTCTGAAGACGATGTATTTTTACTACCTATAGGTACGTCGGTCCAGCAGAGCTTGAAGACTTTGATGACAAAGAAACAACTCATGTTCAGGCGAAAATGGACCACCTATAATGATCAAGCCAATCAATATAATGCGATCCGGCCTGTGAGCCATCTCCCCTGTCCCACTTTGGAAGAGGCAAAAGCACTACCCTTTGAGGATTCCTTTTGGAATGTTGGCGCTCTATCACATCCTTGCGAGATGTGGGCTAATGATCCTGGGACCAAGGAAGGTATTCAAGCGTACTTACTGGAAAGGAGCTGTTTGGAAGAGCTTCGGTGTATCGGTCGTGAATCACAGCAAATGACCCTGGCAGCCCTAAGAACAGAGGAGCAGCTTCAAGATCTGCTGAGTTTATGTAATAGTGGTAAGTCATTGTACTTTGACATCATCCGTCTGGCTCAAATGACCATCAATGTCAGTTGACAATGTGGTTGTTAGAGTGGGATCCAGATAACGGTGGGAAGGCCCTGATTGAAATGGTTCAACCGGGGCAGCGCATATCAAAAGACATTTGGGAAGATTGTATTGATGTCTTGAAGGCATTCCACAAGAATACACTGGAACATCATTGCCAAACCTGGATGTCCTGGAACACATCTTTGGTATCCCTCCTGCGACACACCATCAAGTACACTCCAGCACAAGTCGAGGATTTAGAAATGATAGTAGTACCCTGGGGAGCGCTCATTGAGAGGACCCGAACCACTTGGTCCTTGCTTGTCAACATGAGTAGTTTTGAAGCTTCGGGTCTTGATGACCTGGATGTGACCGAGCAGAATCTGCTTATTGGGGAGGAAGTTGGAGAAGATCATGATATCATGCTGGAGCCTGAGGAGCCTGATGATATTGAAGTGGATGATTGGTAAAGTATAACTTCTTGTAATTGTTTTCATCAAACCAAGGGTGGCTCATTTGCAGTTGGGGTGAATATGTGGAATTGCAATGTATTGTGATGTCTGGACGAGATTGTGAACTACATACCAAGGTCCCGATTGGTTGTGAAGTTGAGATTTAGATGGTTCACAAAAGTTGATAATATGTAGTTCACAATATTATGTCATACCTATGATATGTCTTGTGCCTTTTAAGCAACCCTTTGTGATCTACATCACAAGTTCA